>NW_017306477.1:607759-610109 GCF_000935625.1 Nanorana parkeri | reverse complement strand
TATATATTCTCTCTCTATCTAAATATCAACTTTTAGTTTAAAAATCAGCTAAATACATTCTAGGTGAATCAAAACAAAAAAGGTCCCTGCCAGCATACTGCACATTGGGACCGTTGCTCTCTGAGTGGAGGCAGTGGTCTCCCTGTAGAGGTTCAACACACCCCAGGCTAAGTGAGAGCTCTTCAAATCACCATAAGCTTTGCTAAATGGCGAGCTGTAGCTCTGACTCCGTATGGGATGCGTCTGTCCTCGGCAGGAAGACCACTGCTTCCACACATGGATCAAGGATTCCTCTACAGCAAGCTGGCAGGGAAAATGTTTCAGCTGCTTAAGGCTATAAAGCTGTTTATTTTGATCCACCTGAAATATGTTTTTACGGATTTAAACTGAAAGTTCAACTGGGCATTAAAGGAGAACTATGGGGTCAGTGTTTTTCCCCATAGTTCTCCTTAGGGTAACGGGAGGACACAAACTAGCGTCCTCCCGTTACCCTAAGCTCAGTATACCGCGAGCTACAGCTCGAGGTATACTGAGACGCCGCAGCCGGAGCGGATCCCGACGTAGATGACGGGATCCGCCCAGCTGCGTGAGTGACAGCTGGCTCTGCCTATCTAGAGGCAGAGCCAGCTGTACCCGCCCCCACCCCCGTCTGTTCCGCCAGTCAGCGCTGACAGATTGGAGTGGGGAGAGGGGAATCCAGCCCCACCCCCTGTCACGGCAGAGAGCCGTGACAGGATCGAGAGGTGAGCGAACCTGGTATGTGTTCGCTCACCTCCCGATCTACTGAGCCGACCTGTGACAGTCTCATTGTCACAGGTCGGCTAGAACTATGAGGTGAGTGAAAAGCACTCACCTCATAGTTCTCCTTTAACCAACTTTCCTTGCCAATGTTTACAGAGAAGTCTGAACAAAGACTTAATTCTGTACCCTAAGACAGTTATTACAGCCAAATTGCCTTTCAAATAGCATAGAGATGATAAAGACATGCTGCCAATCACAGTAAGCATAAAGAAACCTCCACCCTTATGGTGACAGTCATTTCTCACTCCTCTCTGCAAATGTCAGTCTGATGACACTTGGACAGAAGACCTGAGCTATGTCTAGGACTAGACCCAGATATTCCAACACTAATTTGTGAAGGTTCAGGACCCAGCCAAGACTCTGCAAGGACTAAAAGGACAGGGGTCCAAAACCTGGTGGACTATTCCCTCAGCAGGAGGTCACCTAGATATCAGACAATGGGAATGCCTGAGAGCACAATAAGGCCAGCACCTTGGTGAATATGTAGAGTGCTGAAGATAGGTCGAATGGTAGGGCTACAAACTACAAGTGCAGAGGACCTACAGCAAAGCTAAGCAACCACTGAACGGCTGGAAAAATGTAGACATGCAAGATTTATGTTCTTGATGTCAACAGAGGCAAAAAGTCTCCATGATGAAGGGAGACCATCACAGATCCGGTGGATTCCATGCAGAATTTCTGGGCCCAATTGAATAACTTTAGAGCTTGAGATCCAAGATGGGGTTATTGCACCTTTATGGTTTGGGAACATTGAACAGGTTGGAGCAGAAGGCCTGAAACAGTTTTGCCACAGGAACTGAGGCCATGCCACCCTGCTCGAGAAGACTTGCTAGGGCTGCATAGATCTCTAGTAATATGTGCAGTGACAAAGGCAAATTGGAAGTAATGAACTGGAGAGGAGCCTGGAAGCTAAATTCTAGCTTGCAATTCCTGAAAAACCACCTCTAGCACCCAAGCAACTGTGATGCAGTGCGTCCAAGTATAAGCAAAGGCTAATAGATGTCCCCCCCACTTTAAACAGTGGGGGCAGACTTTAATGCTGAATACTTATCTGAAGGTCTGGGGGACATAGAGGTCCAAGATTTGAGGGCAGACTGGGTGCTAGACTTAAGAGTTTGAGGGTGGGGCAGAATTAAATAGACTTTTCTTGTCCTCTGTCGAAAGGCGAGTTATGCCAGACTGAGCCCTTGGCTCCTTTGGCTGTGGAAAATCAGTACTGTTACCAACAGTGGCATCTTTGATAAGGGCATCTAGGAAAGCCTTAAAAAGGCATCCCTTAAAGGTGACGTGGAGCAAGCACTTGTTGCATGCAACCTCTGTAGCCCAACGATATAGCCAGAGAGTCCTCTTAGTCAACGACTGGAGACTAATACTGGAGAGGTGGGGAAAGACCAACAACTCATAATTCCAAAAGATGTCACCAGCACTCCAGAAGTAGATTCAATATATTTTAATGACAACGGTCATTCAAAATCGCAAGTACTTTCGGGGCCACGTTGGGTCCCCGTCATCAGGCTCAGAATCATTCTGAGCCTGATGACGGGGACCC
>NW_017306477.1:600254-607541 GCF_000935625.1 Nanorana parkeri | reverse complement strand
TCCTTTCGGGGCCACGTTGGGTCCCCTTCATCAGGCTCAGAATCATTCTGAGCCTGATGACGGGGACCCAATGTGGCCCCGAAAGTACTTGTGATTTTGAATGACCGTTGTCATTAAAATATATTGAATCTACTTCTGGAGTGCTGGTGACATCTTTTGGAATTACTACTTGACTACACGGTGCCTCCGTGGTCACTACAAGCACCCTATTACAGACATCATCTCCTAGGAGATCCGGTAAGGAGTGCAGGAAGATACACACAACTTTTTAGACCAACAACTCATTCACAGTGTAGCTTGAGGCTGCATGCCGGAGAATCCAACGTTCTTTGGCAGTGTAAGACCTCATGTGTCCCTCATTGGATGAGAAAGAAAAGGAGTGCTCCTGAACCAGATAAAGCAGATTATGAAGATACCACTATCATGCTGGCTGAATGGAAAGGCTCACATTTAGTATAATTGTGTACATACTAAAGCCTCATGCAATCTTTGGTAAGTGAGGATAAATCTCCTTCAGTCCCTTCCACCTGCTCCTCTCTCCAAGGGACTATCCACCATAATGTTGTTCATGCTTTATGCAAAGTGATGGGGAAACCATTCAGTACACAGTGCACATGCTTTAAAGAGATACTGGGGGGAATTCATCAAAACTGGAGCAGGCAGAATCTGGAGCACTTGCCCATGGCAGCCAATCAGCATTTCCCTTCAGTTTGCTCAGGTAAGATTTGAATATGAGACAGAGAAGCTGATTGGTTGCACTGCACATCTGCTCCAGATTTTGTCTGCTCCAGTTTTGATCGATTCCCCCCCAACTCCCCCACTCAGAGCAAAGTGACAGTATTTGCAAAAGGAGCCATCCTAATCCATTTAACAAGCAAAAAGCTGTGTCATGGTCTTTAACACATGTTACGCTGCAACTAGAATGTGAACTAGCCACAAAGTAATAAAGGGAATTTCCACTTGAAATGTATTGCCATGCAGTAAAATGTATGCCTTTAAGGCAGTGGTTCTTATTGCGCCGCGACCCGTGATGCTGCCGTGATGGCGACCCGTGATTGCCGTGATGGCGCCGCGACCCACTGCAGAAGGGCTCGCAACCCACTTTTGGGTCGCGACCCATGAGTTGAGAACCACTGCTTTAAGGCATTAAAACAACTACAGTAAGACAATAATGAAGGTGCCTGTACAGATATATAATATGTGTGGGTACATTTAGTAAGAAAGTATATTACTACCATGGAAAAAGTGTGTCAGTTATTTACGAGCAGAAACTGAAAACAACCTCAGTCATGAAGGGGTTAAAGCAAGTAAAATGCGTCGGAGAGCAATCTTTCTAGGGCCATCAATCACTGATAACACTTAACTGATGAGCGGTAAAAGCTTTTAAAGCGTCGCCTATGGCCAATTTTGGGTATTGTAGTTTATTTAGGTTGCGCACGTAATTTTAAGGCTTGACATGTTTGGTGTCTATTTACCCGACGTGACCCCGTCTTTTATATATTTTACCAAAAAATTGGGTAATAATAAATGTTTTATTATTGAATATAGGGGAAACAGTTTTTTAAACATTTCTGTAATGTTCCCTTAATATAGTAAAAAATAAAAACCCCTGTGGTGATTAAATACCACCAAAAGAAAGCTCTATCTGGCCCCCAAAAAAGGGTATAAAATTCGTTTAAGTACAGCGTTGCAGGACGGAATAAATGTCAGTCAAAGTACCGCAGCGCTGAATACTGGAAAATGGCCTGGATGGGAAGGGGGTTTAACACCGCGGACTTCAAGTGGTTCATGATAGGAAGAGGGGGGGGTGTCCCTAATAACGAGTGGAGCTTGCATGATCTATTGCAAGGTCAGTTTCAAGAATGGCCTCACATCACAGAGTCTACATAAAAGGTTTATACACATGTATAGTAGATTTAGAAATGATCTAGTTTGAAATCACAGTGTGAAAGATTTTGTTGCTGCTCCTTTTCCATGGCTACTACTAAAGCTCAAAGTCTACATTACACAGTTTATAAGCCTTGCAAACACTGAATACACAAGCTTGAGCTGTCTGACCTCTGACTACTCCAGTGCCGAGGGACGTTACCTGTGTAAGCCATGGATATGCTCAGCAGCAGCATGGTTTTGGTGACGGACAACTTCACAGATCTTACTGAAAGAAGACACAAGAATTAGGTTAAATGAGCTGCTCGGTTTGCCTATGGAGCTGTTAGCCCAATTAACAGAAGGATACTTACCAAAGGCATCCAGTGCTTTTGATATGTTGCTCTGTGAAGACCTAAGAAGCAAAAGGAGATTTAGGAAAACATGTTTGCACCAATCCTATGATGGCAAAATAAAAACACAGAGCATTAAGAGACTCCAGAGTACTTTCATCTGCTCATTACCAAGTAATATTTACATTAATGTAGTTTGAAGTATCTTACACTTTTAATTGCATGTTATTCCACTGATTATTGTAATTCATATCCAGTTCCAACAATGCTCCCTCTAGTGGTCCTGACACAGGAACCAGAAAGTGTATGCTGCTTCTTTGTTAGGTCTCGTTTTCACTGATATGCATTTCTGAAGACCATAAAATAGGTACAGGGGGTACAGGTCGCTGAGTGTTAGTACATAATTGAGGACAGAGAATGGTTACTATTTCCTCATATATGAATGAATGGGAAGTGATCTACATCAACTTCTGTTCATTCATGATTGTGGTTATAGTAACCATACTATGTTCTCATGTTATGAATGACCAGGAACACTCAGGAGGATTCCTGTTCATTTATAACAGGGGAACACAGAAAAAAGAGATTGAGGACTCTGTGTTCTCAATCTCTTTTTTTTCTATTATAAAAGGGAATTCCAGCAGGACTTGGCTATAGTCGAGCAGCGTATAGCCAACTTTACCAGTTAACATATCAGGCAAACTGTTTTTTAATTTAATCGGCCAAGTCAAAGACTTGCATTGTGAGAAGGAGCTGTAAAGTGCAGCCACTGCACTTCACTACAAAAGCAGGAAACAAACAGCCTGAACAAATATGGCTTCCTTCATGTACATTTATAGATTTATTTATTACCGGAATTTATAGCGCCGACAATTTACGCAGCGCTTTACACATTCACATTAGTCCCTACCCTTAAGGAGCTTACAATCTAAGGTCCTTATATACACACACTGATTTAGACAGGAGCCAATTAACCTTCCCGTCTGTCTTTGGAGTTTAGGAGGAAGCCCATGCATACTGCTTGCAAATAGTGTCCCGACTGGGATTTGAATCGAGGACCCCCAGTACTGCAAGGCAGAAGTACTAACCTCAAAGCCATTTTTTTTTACATATTGATAAGGTTCACGATTACATGTTCTATCTACAAAAAGACTGACCTTACTATACCTTCCCTTTACTAATGACAAAGTATAGGAGGGTCTGGACAAATCAATAAGTACTGTAGAAAAAAAAAAGGATATTTCATAAAAATCACAGCAGTGGTTGAGTTTAATAAAGTGGGATTATGTAGCAGAGTCCGGGGAAGATGAGTCACTGGACTGAAATAAGCAGACAGACCGAGATAAGATATTGATCCAAGCCACTCGCACAGATCTGTCCTGATTTGTTCCCAACTTCTTACTACTGCAAACATCTTGGAGTGACCTTAAAGGCCTTACCCTTCATCTGTTATAAGAGAAATCATAAATCGGCCACAGTCGACCTCAGTGAAAATGCTAACTGCCTGGCTGACCCTATGGCTCCAATACCCTGACTCTGAAGGCACTGAAGCTGCGATAAGTATGACAGCTCGATAATTTGCCTCATTTTTCACATGAAGGGTTTACATTAAAGTGACTCTGTCGCTACTATAAAAAAGGGAACGCAAAAGAAAACAAAACAAAAAAATGCTTAATACTTAGCTCTCCCACTTTTAACGCGACTGAACTGACATCTTGGGGAGAAAATCTTGCTGAAACACGTTCTGCATCAGACACATCCAGGTGTGTTAGACCAATGGTCCTCTTATGCATTCAGCAGTTTCATCTGTTGGCCCCCATATCACTATAGGCCACATTAGTTACACAGGGGCCAATGGAAGGAACCACAAGACACCGGGGAGGGGGGGGGGCACAGGGATCTGAAATATCAGGTAGTGTGCCAGATGCTGAAGAGTGTTTAGAAAGAACAGCACCTCAAAATGGCAAATGTTCAGCAGTACGGGTGAGACAGGCAAATAGTAACGCTGAATTCTAGGCAGATTAAAAAAAAAAAAAAAAAAAGGCACAGAAAATGCAACTCTGTAATAACCCATCATCATAGGACTAATACAGCATTCAAAAAATAATCAAATTAACCCTTGCAGTGGGGCTACACCTGCACTACAAGAGTTAAATGCTCGTTTAGGTCTAAGATCAAAAATGAAGATCGTTACCTGAACCTGACTGGCTGCTAGACCAGTTCCCTCAGCTTCTTATCCCCAAAGCTCTGGTGGTCTAAGCCCCACTGACGTCATCACGTCTAATACAAGTCCATTAGATGTGTTGACACCGCGGGACATACCATACCCGGAGCAGAGGGAGAGAGAGGTGAGCCGTCACTAGGATCAGGTAAATGGATCCCCTTTATTTTTGCTCCTAGACCAAAACAAGCACTTATGAGAACTCCAGGATGTATTTAAATAAGCCCTTGCAGTGGGGCTATCCCCAAACTGAAAGGGTTCATTTGATTACATCCTGGAAAATCTTTGAGTTTTTTCTTTTTGGTTTTTTATGCAAGCAGTGCAAGTACCTGAAATGGACCTGGTAACAGCCTCTTTCAGTCCATGTACAGCAGAGCTTAGACCAGGGGAGAAAAAAAGCAGTACAAGGAAACAGCCATGTGCCGACAAGGAGCATGCTGATGGAGGAGAAAGCAGAGTGACAGACAGATGAGCTGATCACTGCGCCGCTTCTTCTTCACTCCAATACAGGCTGAGCTCACTGGCCATCATTCTGAGGACATCTAGTGGCAGAAAAGATGTACTGCATTGGACAGCTGCAGATTATAGGTACATACTGCAGCAAAATATTTTTGTTTATTATATATTTTAATGTGACATTATTTCTTTTTACTGGATTTCGATTTTAAGCATTTTATTTCGCGGGGGTGCTAGTGTTTACTTTTTTTAAATAGCTGTAAAGTCCCTTTAAGGCAACCAATAGTTTGGAATCTTAAACCATTGTGAGCTTTTACGAGATGTACATAGGTAATGGCCTTGTTCCAGATTTTCACAATAGCATTTCAAATACTGGTGTGTAGACTCTCCCTCAAGCCTATGCTTATCTGACAGTTCAGTTAGCATGCAGGCAGTGACTGCTGAGACAAAACTCAAATACAGAATAAACCACAGGAGAGTGCATCATTTTCAGACTTGCAATGAGAAATAAAGAACAGATCACATACAGATGCTGTGCTTGGTGCATCGTAAACTATATTTGTAGACAATGGTTTATAAAACATTAACCCACACTGAGAATTTGTACAGTAAACTGATGATTTACATTTGTATCTAATAAAAAAAAAAAAAAAAGGATTGAAATATCTCCCCACTTCCATTGCTATTAAAACAGAAGTGGATGACAGGCACATTGCATAGCATGCAGCTGTTACCAGCGTCTCGTCTCTTCCTGCACGCCAAAGATGGAATTCAATCTGTGGTCCATCACTGCCCCCTTTAGTCAAAAATACTCATGATGCAAACAAAACAAGCAGATACACCATAACAGCTTCTATAGACGGTTATAGTTCCCCAACACAGGAGCCAAGAGTGCTTTTTTTAAATTCTTTTTTCCCTTTAAGAAATGTATTCTTTTTTAATTCACACAAAACAAACTGTAGCAAAAAAACAAAAACAAAGTAAAAAGGGGCATTAAGGAGTATAAAGCAAAATGAAAGCATGTATGTTTGATCAATATCATGGAGCAATAAAGCATTAACCCAATATTAAAATTCATATACATATGTAGGCGCAGGGCCGACATCAGGGGGGTACGGCCAATACTCATGTAAGGTGCCCAGGCACC
Organism: Nanorana parkeri; assembly: GCF_000935625.1. NCBI lineage: Eukaryota > Metazoa > Chordata > Amphibia > Anura > Dicroglossidae > Nanorana > Nanorana parkeri. The sequence goes on along the minus strand of NW_017306477.1, from coordinate 601,498 downwards.
CTGGGGGCCCGCCAGGGACCCTTACATGAGTATTGGCCGACTGTGTAAGGCGAAGGAGGCAGCCGGGCCCCCGTAGCGCCACAGAGGAGGCCTGGCCCTAGCAGCGCAGGGCCCCTGCATTGCCGATCCAGCAGCTTCGAGACAGGCTGTCACGTCCCCATCACGTCACTTCTGGCCAGACCAGCGGCAGAGGAGGCCAGGTGTACAGGCAGCAGGAGCAGGTAAAAGGAGCTGGGAGGGAGATGCAGCCCTGACCAGCCCACCTGAGACCCCTGCAGAGCTCACCATAGAGCGTCTAAGATGGGCTGTGCAGCATCATGGGCTCTGCAGAGTCACTCTCAGGTGAGCCCTGCATCCAGCGCATCACTAAGCCCTGCGTCCAGCGGGTCACTAAGCCCTGCGTCCAGCGGGTCACTAAGCCCTGCGTCCAGCGGGTCACTAAGCCCTGCGTCCAGCGGGTCACTAAGCCCTGCGTCCAGCGGGTCAACCCATCTGGACCATATGGTTTAAAATTTGCAGGGACATCTTCTAGCTTTATAGGCGAGTTGTAAAGTACAATGAGCTGCACTAATGTATCCCCCAGAAGCAATAACTGAAGGTTACTACTGCAAACAGTTGCAAGAATGGGGCATATTCCTCCATATCAGCATTATTTCCAGTACTTTATAATTGTAAGGTCTCATGAGCAGGATCCTTCTAACCCTCTTGTCCTGAAGTGCACTGTAACTGTACCGTGCCGCTTTATTTTGTAAAGTACTATGTTGGCGCTATATAAAACCTGTATAATAATAATCATAATAGTAATAATGCGTTCACATTTTCCATATTTATAATACAGTGAATGTGTGATCAGCGTTTGACACCTGGAGGATGCTCAATGCATAGCAGGATACTAAAATGTAGGTAAATTCCAACAATTAATTTCTCTTATTTGCTCCCTTGGTATGCTACATATACCACTGAAAAGTGTTTTGTTATATCTGTTCAATAACTGCAAAAAAATACCCGTTGTTCCTGACAGAAATAGTGTCAGCTGATTGTGCCCTCGATTATTGGCTGCTATCTCTGGGCTATAACCTCTGCTCTCAGTTGTGGAGTTTAGGAGGAGGAGGGGCTCTGTAGTTTTCAAACACTTCTTGTCCTAGGGTGCAAATGCTGCTACTCCATAGAGACAGTACAGGGAGTGAACTGTGCCATCCAAAAACAAAACCGTGTTACTGGCAGGATCACCAGGTGAAAAGCAA
>NW_017306477.1:592559-595890 GCF_000935625.1 Nanorana parkeri | reverse complement strand
TCCAGCGGGTCACTAAGCCCTGCGTCCAGCGGGTCACTAAGCCCTGCGTCCAGCGGGTCACTAAGCCCTGCGTCCAGCGGGTCACTAAGCCCTGCGTCCAGCGGGTCACTAAGCCCTGCGTCCAGCGGGTCAACCCATCTGGACCATATGGTTTAAAATTTGCAGGGACATCTTCTAGCTTTATAGGCGAGTTGTAAAGTACAATGAGCTGCACTAATGTATCCCCCAGAAGCAATAACTGAAGGTTACTACTGCAAACAGTTGCAAGAATGGGGCATATTCCTCCATATCAGCATTATTTCCAGTACTTTATAATTGTAAGGTCTCATGAGCAGGATCCTTCTAACCCTCTTGTCCTGAAGTGCACTGTAACTGTACCGTGCCGCTTTATTTTGTAAAGTACTATGTTGGCGCTATATAAAACCTGTATAATAATAATCATAATAGTAATAATGCGTTCACATTTTCCATATTTATAATACAGTGAATGTGTGATCAGCGTTTGACACCTGGAGGATGCTCAATGCATAGCAGGATACTAAAATGTAGGTAAATTCCAACAATTAATTTCTCTTATTTGCTCCCTTGGTATGCTACATATACCACTGAAAAGTGTTTTGTTATATCTGTTCAATAACTGTACCGTGTTACTGGCAGGAACACCAGGTGAAAAAAAAAAGGGTACAAAAAAAAAAAAAAAAGCCGAACGAAAGAAAAAACACATTTATCCTCCGCATGGGAAGCTGCATTGTAAATAAAAGGTTTGTTCTTGGGTTTGGATGCACATTTCGGCCGTTCTCTGAACACAGGCTCAGCTGTCATTTTACTTGCACTGAGGCTGTGTTCAGAAGCCTTGGTAAAAAAAAAAAAAAAAAAGCCGAACGAAAGAAAAAACACATTTATCCTCCGCATGGGAAGCTGCATTGTAAATAAAAGGTTTGTTCTTGGGTTTGGATGCACATTTCGGCCGTTCTCTGAACACAGGCTCAGCTGTCATTTTACTTGCACTGAGGCTGTGTTCAGAAGACTTCTCATGATCACTTCCTCAGGTGTTCTTTGTTTACATAAGCTGAGGCTGTAATGGTAGAATTTCTCTGAATACAAGCTGAGGTTGGTTATAGAACTACTTCAGGACACAGCCTCAGCAGGTGTAAACAAAGAGCACTAAGGCGGTGATTGGTAGCAGATCTACAAACAAATTTGTATCCATTATTTACTTGCCCTAAGGCTGTGTGCAGGAGAGAATCTGTTTGTTTACATTTGCAGAGACTATATGCGGAAACATTTCTCTTGCACGCAGCCTCAGCTGTCAACAACAAGTAAGGGAGTGAGGTGCGTTCGGCCGAAAAGAGAAGAAATGACGCGACCGGAAGTGTCCGATTCATCTTGTATTTCCCTTGCCTATAACTCTATACTCTGATAAAAAAAATATTTGTTCAGAGGAGGCAATGGTGTGCACACATTTAAAAAATAAAATATATTGTTGTTTTTTTTGGCAGGGAGTCGGAATGTGTACACGTTTTTATATTTCAAAATGCCTGCCTTGTAAAAAATCTCCACTTGCCAAGATGCATTGCGGTAGCTAGGAATGCACTGATACTGGCTATTTCCACAAGTACTATTACGTGTGACAATGCCTCAATACTAAGACCCTGCACCTGCCCGCGGAGCCCTGGCCAGACTCTGCACCCAGCCCTGGTGAGCAACACAGAGTATGTAGCTTCATATTATTCTGCATTGCTGTAAAATGTATTGGTGGGATTTGTAGTCCCTCTACAGCTTGGAGTCAGTGGCAGAACTATCTGGGGTGCAGAGTTTGCAGCTGGGACCGGGCCCTGATGCTCCACCACCGTCTTAAAACCATTAGCCACAAAAAAAAAAAGTATTGGTAATTGGTAGCAGTACTACCGATACTTGGAGGAAAAGTATCGGTACTTTGTCAGAAAAAAAAAAAAGGTATCGTTGCATCCCTAGCGGAAACTTTTTCAAGAAGGTAAAAACGCATAAGCAGGTATGATATCGCCATCCTGGGGTGTGGTGTCCATAGCGTGTCCACATGTCAGTTGCTTTTTTTGTTGCAAAGGGCCAGACGTTTCATCATCTACCAGACACTTAAAGGTTCACTGAATATTTAAGTCAAGGTCTCCAGCTTTGAAAAGATGAGACATTTCCAGACACATTTGTCTATTAGGTATTATATTCATCTAAAAGACACTATAAAAGCAGAGAATGGACATTATATTACACTCACACGTTGCCTTCAAGGATGTCAGAGCTTCCGTCGTCGTCCTCACTCAGATGGACTGTGTTGGAGGGTGGTGTCCGAATGAGGAAAAAAAGAACTGCTCCAACCAAGCTTATGACGGTGAGGGCGATGAACACAGTCCTGCGATCCCGATCTAATTAGGAAAGAAAAGGCTTTGCTTACAATCAATTTGAACTGTCCAAGTACATTTTTAGGTTATCTTAACATAGTCTTTAGACCTTGCTGCCAAGACTGGCTGGTATGCCATGAAGATGAACTTAATCCACCAATTGAATGTCTCCTAAAACAGCTGCTTTAAGGTTTGCCAGTGTGCTTATTTCAGCTCTCAACCAAACCTTCAAGCCCTCAATGGCTGGTGTTGTAGCTGATCACGTGCAGCAGCAGCATGGTAACTGCAATCCAAATAGAGGCCAAGATAGCACCTTCCTTGGCTGTAAGGGATAGGAGGTTGTAGTTCCACTTTAATAGATATTTGTGGCCCTTCTTCAGTTATCTAAAGCAATCTTTTATACACAGCAGTGTGCGGGTACATAGCAATACGTTTTGAGTAAGAATGGGTTAAAACTATCAGGTTTTTTTTTTTGCTGCCTGTGTCCCACTGCAGAGATACCCTTCACTTCCTGTTCTGGTTGTTCAACAGGAAAACTCCCCTAAGTAAGGGCGATTCCCAGATTAGTTTACATTGGAACATGTGTCCCAGCTGATAATAGGAATGTAGACCATAAACTGAACTTCCCCTATTTGCTCTCTTCTGATATGTTAAATATACAATTGAAACCGTTTTGTTATCTGTGCCATAGGTGCATAAAAAAACCTGTTGATCCTTCTAGAAAATGTAACCCTTACGCTGCCAATTACGTATGCCAACGCTGGCAGCAGGCCCCTGTAAACAAACTCCCAGCGGCTATGGGCTCTGGGACTGTGATTACCTGTGTAAAGCAGACTGTCAGCTTTACAGTGGAAGTGATTCTGACGCTGAGCTGCCACCAGATTACTTCCAGAGGCCGGTGATGTATGCCCCGCCCCCCTTCTTGCTTCCCGGGCTCTGCAGCCCTACTGCGGGCC
>NW_017306477.1:561853-592531 GCF_000935625.1 Nanorana parkeri | reverse complement strand
CGCGGGCTCGGCCGCCCTACTGCGGGCGCAGGACCCAGATTTTGGGGGGGGGGGGGAAGCAAGGAGAGAGACCAGCGAACATCCATTCACCAATCTCCTGCCCGCTGAATGGAGCTGGAACCGATGCGGATTGCATCACTTCCGGCTCCTCAGCGGTTATTCCCCGGCTAGAGAAGCCACGGAAGAAGCTGATCAAGCATGATCTGCGCTTGAATATCTTCTTTAAAGTGGAAAGGTGACACTAGGGGTCAAAGTGTAAAAAACGACGATTGTGCTATACACGGCAGGTACTGCCGCATGTGCCAGCATGACCGAAATAATTCTAGGGCCAATATTCACTGTTAACTCTAAACTGATGACCTTTTAACCCCTTCGTGACTGTACGTCGCCAGCATCGGGGCTGTTTAAACAGACTCCCGGCGACTTTTGCCGCCGGGACTCTGTTTAAAATTGTAGAGCCGACTGTCGGCTTTACAACGCTTCTGTGTCCCGAAGAAGGGGCCGTTCATCCATCCCCTCCCCGTTCTATGGGACCGGGAGGGATGCAGATTGCATCACTTCCGGTCCCTGGGCTGTCAGTTCTGGGCTCCTGCAGCCCAGCTATAAGCTATTGAAGTGCGATCTGCACTTCAATAGCTTATTTCCAGTGTAAAGGTGACACTGGGGGTCTTTTGGACCCCCAGCATCACCTTAAAGAGTACCTGTCACGACCATCTGCTATCACATGGGGGGGCTTGTAAGCCCCTCTATGTGATAGCAGTCAAAGTAAAGTTAAAAAAAAAAAAAAAGCTTTTTCAATTAAAATTAAATAAAATCAATCTAATAATAATAAAAAAAAAAAATTTTTAAAGTCCCCCACGCGAGCACGCGCGTTGCCATGTAAACACGCGTCGGGTGCGCCTACGCATGAAAACGACGAACACGCTACACATGTTGGGTATCGCCGCGCACGCCGGAGTGAGAGCAATAATTCTAGGGCCAGTATTTTGGGGTATCTCTAAATTGATGACCTGTGGGGGCTTTTAAAGCGTCTTCTATTGACTTTTTGGGGTACTGCAGTTTTTCGCCGTTTCACGGACGCACGCAATTTGTAACCTATGCATGTTGGGTATCGTTTTACTCGTTGTAACCTCATCTTTTATATGTCATTTAAAAAATTGGTATTTTGTTGTGTTTTGGGGCATTAAATTAAATTTTTCACTAAATGTTGGGGTTTAATAAGGAGTTGCGCTAATATTGCGCAACATAAAAATTTGCAACTACCACCATTTTATTCTATAGGGTCTTGGCATTCAGAAAATATATAATGTTGGGGGGTTTTAAGTCATTTTCAGGCCTAAAATGTGGAATATAACATGGGTGCAAAAAATGAAAAAAGGGCCTCAGTCATGAAGGGGTTAAAGTGTTGCCTATCGACAATTTTGGGTACTGTATTTCGCCATTTCACAGGCGCACACAATTTTCAATAAAAAAAAAAAAAAAAAAAATTGTGTTTTGTGCACTAAAATTTACTTAAGTGCAATTTTTACTGCAATTTTGGGTTTGATAAGGCGTGCTAATATCAAGCGACGTAAAAATTTGCAACGGTCACTATTTTATTCTACAGGGTCTGTGCTTTCAGAAAATATATAGCTCTCGAGGAGTTTTATATAATTTTCAGGCCTAAATTCTGGATTACTATGTGTGCAAAAAACCGCCATGGCAGCAAAAAGGTTAAAAAGTTCTCCACATACACAGAACTGGACACCTTTTAAATGGGTATTGGATTGGCTGTGAAGCAGCTTTCATTACAGGCTGTTATGCTAGCAGTCTATTGGACTTATTCATTCAGACAAGGAAACTGCAGTAGTAGGAACCCTCGTTACCCAATTAGAATTGATTTTCATTACTCTCTCTGTGCCATACTGATGATGGTGAAATCAGATTGGTTGCTATGGCAGCTGTGCTTTGTACATCATCACTGCTCCCTGCATTGGCTGTAAGTTGCTTAATGCCAATTTTTCAGTTCTAAAATCTTGTTGTGCTTTGAGGATAGTTCAGAAAATAAGACTAAAGCAAGAAATCTACAAGTCATCTGCTTTATCTTCTATTGATCCTAAAAATGAAGGAACAGAACACATTATGCCTTATATAAACAGAACATAAGAAACTAGAAGCAATGCATGTAGAAACTAATCATGCCTTAGGTTTAACTCTGCAATGCAGACTATAAAAGTGGCATCTGAAATGTAATCAGCTTCTGCAGGCATCATCTTCAGTTTTCCTTCCTTCCGATCTTACACTAGGCCCAGTCTGAGTTTATTATAATGTGGATCTTATCCAAAAACTCTGACTACTACTCACAAGTAACATTAAAACTGCCACCACTCCATAACCAGACTATGATGCATCATTAAAGCTGAACTCCAGACAGATATAGAGAACAGTGTGTAATGCAGCTATGTATTTAATAAAAATCATAATGGTCCCATTCACTTATGTGTTGTGGTAATGGCAGAGAAAGCATGCGTTTTACTGCTTCTAACTGGAAAGGCTGCACCAGCAGTCCTGCATTGCACTGGAGGACACCAAGGGCTCTGCCACATTCCGGAGCATGGGACAGTGAAGGAGAGCGCTGACTTTCTGGGCAGCAGGAAATACGGCAAATACAGTAAATCACCACTCTCATTATCCCCAAGCATAACAAGCAATTAACACTTGAAGTGGGGAACACTGCAATTGCAAATGTTTTTCGCTCTGGAGTACAAATTTGACTCTCGATTGGCCACTCTTATCCCATTTATAAACAAACAGACCTAAGGCAACAACAACAAATTAAACCATTCAAGTTTCCTTTTATTACCATGGCTTTCTCTGCTTTTATTTTTCTATGAGATGACAAATACAGCACACCTATAGAAGTTATTTTTAGGGCTGCAGCAATGGTAGCTGTGAGGAAGTAGTTCACCGTACAATTAAAGTGACATTAAAGTCAAAGTCCCAATCCTGCTGTAGGGACTTGCCTTAAATGATGCCTCTGTGATCTGATCATCTTCTTCCAATTAGTTTCCAGCAGTCCCTCCAGCGCTGGTGCCGGTATCTGATTCAGCGCTGACTGCTGTGTCCCACGGAGTCTGTCCGGCGTGCACGATCACGGCTGCGTGCATTGACTTCTATTGAGTCTCTCCTCTTGTCCCCTCTGACGATCTTCCTGCATGGCGGTTGGGGGAAGCTGAATGCTGCAGATGGGAGCGAGCGGCGGGGACAGAGGAAAGTATTTACCTCTTTGGTAACTTTTATTTATTCTTTTTATGTTTTTGCACATATCTACTGCTTGCTAGCAGTTGATGCATGTAAAAACAAAAAGAGAAAAATATATACAAGACTTTAATTCTACTTTAGGCCCCGTTCACACCAGGGCGATTTTCTGCGTTGAAATACAGCAAACAAAATCCCATACATTCCAATGTGTGCCGATCACGCGTACAAATACGTCTGTCCCTTGAAATAGTCCCCGAGCTTCTTTTGTCACGCTGATCAGCTCGCTCCATAGACGTTAATGGAAACGGGCTGAGCCGCACATTTCTATACATGATTTAAGCAGCTATGCCTGCTTCTCATTGGACAACTGAAAACGAGATTAAAAAATGCGCTGACATATGAACAGAGGAGCACAAGGGGCTTGGGCTACCTCCTGACAAACCTGCACCCAATTTTATCTTTTGCTACATGTGCAGGAACTCGAACTACATGTGCAGGAACTAAGTAGGAACTGCCCTAGCAGATAAAATAAGTACAGTGATACCTTGGTTTACGAGCATAATTCGTTCCAGAAGCATGCTTGTAATCCAAAGCGCTTGTATATCAAAGCGAATTTCCCCATAGGAAATAATGGAAATTCAGATGATACGTTCCACAACCCAAAAATATTCATATAAAAATGATCACAATACTGTAATATAAACCTGTACAAAATATAAAGAAAACTAAACCAATTACAGGTACCTTCGTGGCTGGTGAGAGGGGGACAAGAGAGGAGGATTATTGTGTAGGACGACTTTCACTATCACTAATGGAATCACTGCTATCTCTTGACTCAATGGAATCTTTTTCATTTCGTGAAACCTTAACAAGGAATCTATCCAATGTGACATGCATTGTCGTTAAACAGACTCATCGCTCGCACTGCTACAGCCTTGTTCGGGTGGTGCTTTTCTACAAAATTTTGCTCTTCTTGCAAGACATTGCTTGTATATCAAAGCAACATTTTTCAGAAATGTTTGCTTGTCTTACAAAACACTCTCAAACCAAGTTACTGGTAAACCAAGGTATTACTGTATAGCACAGGCCCCACTTCATTTCCCTTACATTGTAGCTTTATAAAGAAGGAAAGAGGGGAGAGAAGAGAGAAAACATTCCTGAGCTGTGACGGCCGCACGGCGCCCTTGTTGCCATGGCGCCCTGTGCGGCCGCACGGCTCGCACACCCCTAAGGCCGGCCCTGCCTCCCAGCACTCAGCCCCCTATCCTCCTTTATGTTATCCCTTAACCTAACATTCTTGGATTCACCTATTGCTTTCATATTATCCTTTACCCCAAAAATGTCCTAGGACTTATTCCTTCCCCCCTTCATGTGCATCCATCCATCCCACAATAACTGTTTTGGCAATGCTATAATGTATTTGGTCCTACCATTAAAGCTTATTTGAATTGGAGAGGGAGACACACAACACTGAGGTCTCTGTTGCATACATTTGCAAATGCACATTGAAACCACACTGCCACATCAAGGTACCTCTACATAAGGGGCAGTCCCTACCATCTGCCTTGTCAACTGGGGGACAGATATAGCTGAGGGCAGTTTGTGCATTATTTTTTATTAATAATAATAATAAACCTGAAAAATAAACACATCTGGTTTTCCTAATTTAACAAACAACAGGATTCACTCAGTGAGTAACAAGATGTGCTCCTCATACCACAAATGAAAACACAACATACCTGATATGACAGCTTCTCCCTTCCATGCAACATAGATATAAAGGTTTCCAAAAAGCATACTGTCAAAAACAAATGACAACTTGTTGGAATATATTCGATAGCAAGGTGTAAGAACAATGAAATACTGCAACCTATAGGATCTGGAAATTATATTTCTGCAGTGGCAGACTTGATTTCTACTTATTTGCTAAACATCTACTCATTAAACAAACAGGAAGAAGCCATAGCTCACCTGAACTGCAGTAGGGCCCAGAAGATACCACTGTTCCGCCCAATTGTCTTGTCATCTGAGTTTATAGTCAGACAGGTGCCTTGAGCAGTCCAGAGCACTGGGGAAGAAAATAAAGAATGGCCCGTACTGTGAAGGATTATTTCTAGCAGTCAACAAATACATTATGCTGGGACAGTGTTTATGAAAGCAAAACAAACGACAAACGCACTCAACAATTTGTTATCCCTCTGTATTTTTTTTTTTTTAACTTATTCTGTTCTGAAGCATGGAATTCCTCTTCACTGACCCTGTGATGTTATCACAGAGCCCCAAGACCTCTTCAGAGTGAGAGTTATCAGTGGTTAGAATGCCGATAACCCTGCTAAATGTACGCAATCCCACAGCCCTGTAGTCCTAATGGCTACAGTGGCTGCACAGTGCTAGTTGGGTGCCAGCATCTTTGATGGGGCTGCTGACATCACATCCAAAATGCTGTCACCCAACAGCAGTCTCAGGGCTTTTGGAGATCTACACAAGGGAGGCTTGTAAATAACATGCACAAAATAAAGATTTGGCGCCAAGTTTGCACAGCACTTTACAAAATGGGAGAGTGTACAGTTACAATACAATTTCAACACAGGAGGGCTAGGAGGGCCCTGCTTGTGAGAGCTTACAATTTAGGAGGGGCAAGTGATACAAAAACGTAATAATTGTGTGGAATGATTTCATGGAAGAAGTAAAAAGGACAGTTTTTATGTTATGGTGGGATAGGCTTCCCTGCAGAGATGAGTTTTCCAAGGATCGCCTATATGTGGACAAAGTAGGAGATAAGCTGACAGATTGGGGTAGAGAGTTCCAGGAGACAGTCTGGAAAAGTCCTGGAGGCCAGCATGGGAGGAGGTGACGAGAGAGTTGGAGGTCTTGAAAGAGGAGCGGAGGACGGTTTGGGTGATATTTTGAGATGAGGTTGGTGATGTAGTTTGGGGCAGATTTTTAGATGGCTTTGTATGTTGTTGTAATTAGTATTTTGCATTTTATTTGTTGGGCAAGTGGGAGCCAGTGGTGAGATTGACAGAGAGGGAATGGACACTAAATGGTTGGCAAGGTGGATGAGTCTGGCAGCACCACTCATGACAGACTGAAGGGGGGATAGCCTGTTTAGTGGTAGGCCAACAAGGAGGGAGTTACAGTAGTTAAGGAGAGAGATTACAAGGGAGTGAATTAGAAGCTTTGCGGTGTCATTTGTTAAAAAGAATATGCACAAGATTTTGTTTGAAATGAAGGTCTGGGAAGGGTCATTTTGAGCACCCAGAACTTCCACATGTGCATGATACCTGTTGCGGGTGGGTTGCGGGACAAGTAGCTTTTGACCCTTTCCTTTGGTTTTTCTTTTTTAAGCTTTTTAAATCTGAAGACAATGTCACTTTAAGGCTCTGAGTCAGCAGAACAGTCAAGAAACTAGTATTTTCAAAAGCAAGTCAGCCACGGTTGCCCTTATATTTCTGTCATGACCAAGGATGAAGGAGAACATCTTTTAAATAAAAGCACAAAAGTCTCACCGGCAGCAGCAATCCCGATTAAAACTGACAACGTGTAAAATGACCAGGTGTATGGCTGGATGAACATTGCAATGTAGGCACTAAAAGAAAAAAACGAAGAAGTCGTCAGTACAAATAAATAATTCACGTTTGCTTAGCTAGTCTTCTACCATACGCAATGAGGTATGTTGAAAAAAATAAATCCCAGTTTCAGGGCAATGATAATGATATTGAGCAGGAGGGAGAGAGTATGGGTCAGTGCCTCCAGTGCAGGCTGGCCTGCAGAGGCAAGGTTATCCATTGCATCCGAACGATCTGCCAACCCTCAGATTAGTTGGCTAGGACTGCTTGCTGCTGCCCATTATTGCTTCATCTGGCAGAAGGAAAATGGTTTTGGGGCCAAACATGTATATTTTTAATGCATACTGTATTGTTATTGTAATACCTACTCTAGCAACATTATTGGTACAGGTTTAAATTCTTGTACAGTGAAATTCTTGCAATATGCAGATGGCACCGTATGAACGTGTGCCATCAGCAATCTTGATAAATGAGTGCCAATTACAATTTGATTGTAGGTCATCCTTTAGATCTACCAACAACTATGTAAAGCAAGGGCCTACCTAAATGGTTGCAGAAGATTTGTGGAAATATGTAGGTCAGATAGTAACTTAAAAGCGACCAACATGAGATGCAGATTGGATGAACACATGATCTGACCACCTTTCTCTCATACAAAAGGTCTTTCTATAAACATGCATGCTCCGATTGCTGCTCAGATGCATGCTTGCATTGGTATCTAACCAGGTTATGCTGCTTTGAACTGTCTGTCAACAGTTTAACCATGCTTATGGGTGTAGAAATCATGGTGCAATGCTATTTCACAGTCAAATAGCAAGCTGGTTGGGGGACCAAGCTGTATAGCTTTGCAGAGAGGTGAGTGTTCTCATTAGCGATCAAAATAATTTTAATCGATTAAAAAGTTTAACGATTAATCGAGAAATTAATCTTTAATTTTCACAGCCCTACTTAAAAGCAGCAAAGAAAAGTGAGGTCAACAGCCCACAGGGAGAAGAACTCCACAATTTAGGTAATGGGGGGGCTGCTGGATTTGACTATGTTTTATGTTAAACCCTGAATACGGATGTAACACAAAAAGGTAAGAAAAGTAGAGTTATTCTTTAAAATATAGTGAAATGTCACATTGCCAATTTGCTTTGCACATTCCCTACTACCTCTAACCCACAGATAAGCGTCTGTAGGTATAATAATAGGACTAAAATGGAGAGATCAGCATTTTCTGCCATGGCTGCTGAACTGGAAGCTGCCACCCTCAGGTTGTGTGTTTGAGCTTCTCTAGATCACAGCACAATAGGATGTCTCATCTTATCTCCCTGGTTTTATTGATAAGGGGAGAAGAGTCATACTGTCTGAGAAGATGGCAGCCCAGTTCAGTATGCACCAGCCTGATCAGAGCGTAACTGGAAAAGAAGAAAAAAAAAAAAAAGACTGCCAGGAGACAACATGCTATACTGTATGTTCGACTGCATCATTAATTCATCAATTCCCTATAGCAAATAGACATAGATTTAATTTAAACAAAAAAAACAAACCGCATCTGCAAGCATATTTGGAGCCACTGCCTTAGGTTACCTTTTAGATTCAGTCATAGGGCATGGTCATCCTATTGAATGCAATTGTAACATTTCAATAGTAGTTACGTACCTGTAAAATATACCACTCAGGAACATTGATAGTTGACAGCCAATCAAGGCAACTACAGAAGGTGCTATGAGATTGGAGGCTGAAAACACTCCATATATGATGGCCATGCTGTGAATAAAACAAATACATCATATGTATGCTGCAGACTGTTCTTTTTAGATATCTTGTATTTTAGCTTTAGCTGATCTTTTAAGGCCCCATTCACTCAGGCGTTCTAGGATTCCTGCAGCAAGCACTTACATATTTCTGGAGCAAGAATCCCAGGTTACATGCAGACTAGCGCTGAGTGATGCAGTTGCACCTGAATGGCGACGCCTAGCATTCCTGCCACAAAAATCCATAGGTTCTTGCTGCAAGAATCCCAGAACGTTCTGTGTGAGCAGAGCCTAAAAGGACCGTTATGAAAATACATGGGGGGGAGGATAAGTACTAAAACTGGAGCAGACAGAATCTGGAGGAGCTGTGCATAGCAACCAATCAGCATCCACCTTAAGCTTTGAAAATAAAAGCTAGAAGCTGACTGGGGACCATGCACAGCTGCACTAGATCCGGTCTGCATTCACACAGACTTGTATGGGAAGAGAAACAGTTCTGATGCCAGTAAGGCAAGGTAACCACAATTAACTTTCTGGCTTTAGCAAAGTTGCAAGTTTGCTGGACATCATTACTAGTCCCCTGGCCGATTTCACTTGTTGAATGGGGGCTGCGCTTTAAACATTTTTGGGGCGGCATGCCAACAGGGTAAGATTTTACTGCCCTTGCTAGAAACAGGTAATTTTTTACATTACATTCAACATACCTCGTATAACCACTGCCATGGAATTCAGTGTTATTTAAGCTGGAGATGATGGTTTGCTGTGGAGAAGAAAAAAAAAAAAAACGTGTTACAAAAATAATAGTGTTTGTCACTTCGTGTGAAAGCAAAAAGAATCCCTGAAATGATAAACTTACCCTTGCAGTGGGGCTACCCCCAACACTGCAGGGGTTAAGTGCTGGCTTTGTCTAGGGGGCTCAAATATGTTTTACGTAACAAGTCAAAAGTCACTTGCACTCCATTTCAAATTATAGTCAATCTTCTTTATTGACCATGGTAGTGTCACATTACTAAGCAACGTTTCCGAATCAAGTGGTCCCTTCTTCAGGCAAACAAAAGCGCTGAAGGAGAGACCACTTGGTTCTGAAACGTCGCTCAGCAATGGGACACTACCATGGTCAATAAAGAAGATTGACTATAATTTGAAATGGAGTGCAAGTGACTTTTGACTTGTTACGTTTGATATGAAGAGGCATCTGCAGTCACTTTAAGTACCCACCCAACTTTTTTGTGGGTTCAATCCGGTCAGGAGTGCGATGGGATCTACTATGTATCAAATATGTTTTACTCACCTGATCCTCGGTCCTGTGGATGTCGGCACTCACCTCTCTCCAACTATGGAATGTTCCTCAGCATCCTCACGTCTAATGCAGGTCAATGGTCCTGCATAAGATGGGATGACGTCAGCAGTCCATAGACAGCCGGAGCCAAGGGGAGAAAAGATGCGGGGACCAGTCTAGCAGCCCAGAGGGAGAGATGATCAGGTAAGTAAATCTGCTTTGAGTGCCTTGGACAAAAGGAGCACTTAAAGGGTTAAGTGGGGGTGTAGCCCCACTGCAAGGGTACGTTTTTATTTTTGCGGAGCTCTCCTTTAAGTCATCAGTGTTATTTGGCATTTTTTTTGGGGGGTATCTTTAATACATCCTTGAGAAAATTCATTAACTGATCTCTTTGATGACATCAATGGCTTGTTTTTACTATACATATGAATAGCTAGAATAGAACAGCTCAAGGAAAATGATATATTCGTTACAGAGCAGATCGCAAACAAAGCTAGCTCCAACTAGGGAGATTTTTGCTTTTTTTGTGTAATGCAGAACAGCGACTGACAATGTTACTCCAATGTCATCTGACTCATCATTACCGGGAGACAGCAATCTAACCAACCACACCAACATATCCACTGGCAGTGCTGGGAAGTAGGAAGACGTTCATGATGAGTAATCAGATTCCTGATTGGTTAGCCTCATCATTGTCTCAACCCGCATTGGTAAAGATGAGAGATTATCGAATTCTAAATCGAAGATTATTATTCAGGGCTCCAGTTCCATACCCCTGGTTCCCATCATTTGGTTCCTTTAAGCCCTGCTCTACAATACACATTAACCTTTTGCCGTCCGCCCGTAGTAAAAAAACGGACGGACGGCACTGCAGCATCTGCGGGTTGCCGTCTCTCCGTCTCTAAAATGGCCTGGATGGGAAGGGGGTTTAACACCGCGGATGTCAACTGGTTAAACCACAACAAAGATATAGCCAACTTTCCAATCCTCCATGATAGTTATAGTAAAAAAAAAATATGGCCTCTCAGTGACTTCACCGACAGATGTGAAGACCAATCTCTGAAGTAGAGTGCTAGCAGGGAGCAGATTGTGGAAGACTGTAAAAGTCAACATGACAAAGCTCGGGATGGCGCAGGGGTTCACTAAAAGGAATGACGTTGTTACTCTTGTGGTTTTGTGTTACACTGGTGACTATTCTTGCTTGCTGATCGGAGGTATCTGAAGGACCATTAACTCCCCTCATCCCCATCTGTTCTGCAGAAAAAGTATTATGAAATGGAAAGTCTGGTGTCTATTAATCTCTATACTAAAGGAGAACAGCAGGGTTCCAGTATGAAGGCATTATACCCCACACAGGAGGAACAACAACCCCATCACAAGTAGAAGTATTCCATAAAACCTCTAACGAATCTAGATTTTCTATCTTGCTTACATGCTTTAAATAGAACTAGAAATTTGTATTGGGCAATAACTGGTTGATGTTTTCTAAAATAGGGCTAAGGGTCAGACCATAATCTGCATAACATCAATGTGGCTGCATGCTCTCATAGGAAGACAGCAGCACTGTTTTCCTGAGTCCGGACTTCCTAAAGTAGTAGAACTACAACTAATATCTTTTTTTTTGTCAGGAAAGGTTATATTTTGTTGGGTTTTTACTAGGGTTGCACTGATACTTTGAGTGCCAATGCCGATACTTGGCATTTTCATGAGAACTACCAGGGTTGCAGCTGGGACCTGGCTCTGGCGCTCCACCACTGTCCTGAAATCATTAGTCTGTATTGTTTTAGAAAAACTGTCACATGACAACAAAAATGTATCAGTACTCGTATCTGTGAGTACTTGGGCGAGTACCAGTAATTATACTCGCAAAACTAGTATCGGTGCATAACTTATATATATTTATAAAAACAAAATCATACATTAAAAACAGAGATGTACAAATCCCAGGAGCTCCGTGTGCTCCTTACAAATGACCGCGGCCTCCTAACTTTATAATTTTTCTCTTGTCTAGTCTTGGAGCTGGAAAAGTATCTGTACATGTACCGAGTACTGTACTTGGTATCGGTGCATCCCTAGTTTTTACTGCGGTCTGCATCACCACTCTGAATATTTCTCATCACTTCCTGTTTGATGACTAAAGCTGGGCACACACAGAGCGATTTTCAACCGATTTACCAGGAATTGGCTGAAATGCAATCCATAGGTGGCTCTATCCCCTTGACAGAAGTCTATCTAATGATCGTCATCAAACAGGAAGTGGTGAGAAATCTTCCCAGTGGAGAAGCAGCCAGCAATAAAAACCCAAGATTGAATATAATTATTCCCCACAAATCAAAAGGCCAAAAAGGGACATGCTGGAGAAATCTTCAGCCGAACAGTGCTTGCTAGCGACTCACTGCAAGCACTGTTCAAGTATTTCAACAGCGGCCTGTGCCGCTGTCAGAATACAAAGCACACAGTGGGAGATTCTTTTATCCATGCTGTTAGTGTGGTTTGAGGAATCTAATTTTTTTATTAACCCTGCAAGGCTGAAAATAAAAATAAAATACATTTACCATGTATTTGCAACCTAATCTCAACAATCCAACAAAACCTCTGTAACCGGGCAAAGGCAGCAATAAAAGCACTGGAGTCCCATTGGGGACATTTCTTTAGTTTCCTTTCCCAGAGACACAACAGGAAGTGGGGGAATCTCTCCACAGTTAGGAGAATCCAACCATCGTCAATTGTCACTACAACCGGTTTCCCTTATTTCTGTAAAAGACATAAAATATCTCCTTTTCTCTCAGGGCACACAGAGCGTGAATCTCTCCATTAGGGACATTAGCAGAAATAAAGACTAGGGATGCACCAAAATGAAATTTTTAGACCAAAACTGAAACCAAAAACGACTTTTTCCAGCCTTTTAAAAATGTTTAAATTATTGATTTACTTTACTATAGGGGGCTCTAAACAGACCTCTGATATTTCCCTTTCAAAATAGAAAAAAGGGACTGAGGACACAGAGTCCCAGATCTCTTATTTTTGTAGCCCCTGTTATGAATAAACAGGAAGCCTCTATACTGAGTGTTCCTGTCCATTCATAAACTGTGGCGATAGTATCAGTTACTATGTCCCCAATCATGAATGAACAGGAAGTGATGTAGAACACCTCCCATTCATTCATAACTGGGGACACAGCAAGCATACTATCATTTCTGATCGCTGAGTGCTTGTAACCCGCTCTCTATCCTAAGTCCTCCACTTGTCACAGGAGGCTGAGGAGGGCAGTATGGGAGGAGATCTTGGCCTCCTGTGACTGCTGTCTACTCCCTGCACTGCCCAGCTCAGCATCCTGAGTGCTGTCTCCTCCTGCACCGCCCTGCTCTGCTTCCTGAAAGCTTCTTTCCTTCTCACTAGGCACCAGCAGCTGGATCCTCTGTATCCCCTTGGATCCCTGCTGCCTCTGACAACACAGGCAGGGGAGAACAGTGGGCATTGGAGGGGGACACAGACCTGCGTCCAGCGGGGAGGACAGAAGCTATCACGATGCTCTGAGTTTTCAGCCGTTATGGTACTCTCCGCATTGTGCCCAATTAACGTTTTTCGCCCCTATTAAAGACCTAACAGGGGTTTCAACACTTCCCCATCTACCCAAACATTAAAAAAAAAAAAAAACGCTTTTAATATTCTTTATGTTAAAAGAACACTACACTAACATACCTAAAGGGAAAGGGTCGGCACAAAATAAGATATACAAGTGATAAAAACACTAACAGAACTCTTTTGAAAAAAAATTGTGTAAGGTTTAAAAAGGACATTGATAAGCTTTCTTCTTAAAGACATACCGCAACATTGCCGCAAGTCTGAAAAGCGGTGAACATGAACATGAAGGCAAAGCCCAAGATGAAAATGTTCAGCAGTTTCTTCCGTTCTGGAGTCATGGTTTCTCCTTTGGGGTGGACTGATTACCAGATGAGCAGCAGACACAAGCCTGAATCCACCTCCTGTACAGAGGGTGAAAGAGAAACAGCCATTAGTAATAAAAGTGTTTACCATTTAGGGAACTGTTATTTAAATGCAATGTATCCTGTTTATCCAGTTTTGTTTTTTTTAACTTCAACATAATAAAAAAGGCAAACAAAACATACATACATATAACATTTTTGTCTTGCATGTAAAATCCCTTCCTTGGAGCACATTACAGGACACAGGATTATAGTTCTGAATCCATGGGTTATGTTGCCACCTTCAGGAGATTGAACACTAGCAAAGCAATGTTGTAAGGAAAGCGTAGTACACCCCTCCCACTCCCAGTAAGCCTCAGTTTTGTCACAAGCAATAATGGGCAAGGGTCATAAAGAAAGGGGAGGAACTTGTGTCCTGTAACTTTCTCCAAGAAAAAAGATTTTACAGGCAAGACAAAAATCCTATTTACTTAGAGAACTATGGGGTCAGGGCTTTTCCCCCCAGTTCTCCTAAGGGTAACGGGAGGACACAAAATAGCGTCCTCCCGTCACCCAAAGCTCAGTATACCGCAAGCCCCGACATTACTGTCTGGATCAACCCAGCTGCCTGAGTGACGGCTGGCTCTGCCTATCTAGAGACAGAGCCAGCTGTACCCGCCCCCTCCCCCTCCCCCGTCCGTCCTGCCAGTCAGCGCTGGAGGATCTGATAGGGGATGGGGGGGGAATCCCTGCAGGGAACCCTGACAGTCCCAGCTCTCTGCTGGGAAATGATCGATAAGTGAGCGAACACCGGTATGTGTTCGCTCACTTCCCGATCTATTGAGCCGACCTGTGACAGGTTTCATTGTCACCGGTCGGCTAGAACTATGAGGCTGAGTGATTTTCACTCACCTCATAGTTCTCCTTTAATTGTACATTACAGGACACAAGATGGCAATACTGAAACCATCGGCAAAATGAGGGACGGGCAACAAGGCAGACAAATGGCTAAAAAGTCAGAAAAAAATAAAAACAAGGGACAGAGCCCTACAACATATAGGACTGCTTGAATAACCTTACAACCAACCCTGACATCACCTGAGGCCTGAACATCCACCTAATAAAACAGTTGAGTGGAAATATTGCTCCTATTCGACCAGAGAACGTTCGTGGACCATCACCTCATTTCCACTCAACCTTGAGCAATAAAAACTTTACATGCGTTCTAACTGTTCTGCAACTAATAAACAAAAACAAAGTCTCAGCTTTACATAAACTTCAACCCCCCCCTCTATGTTGTGGTTCACAAGCTCCCCGATGAGAGGCTTCTGTACACATCTCCGAAACATTCCTGCCAATAAAGGAAGAATTCTGTCTGCCAGTCTGACATCAGGGACAAAAATCTGTACCACATGTCAGCGAATCGGAATGACTTTTATCCCCTGACTTATACTTTATGAAGACAGGAAATAACGTGTGGGGTTCTTTCTTTTTACAATCACCATATATAAAATTCTATTGTTATTGGGCAAAAAACCACATACACAAAACCTCATAAAACACAACCCATCATACACGTAAAGCACAGACTGTAAACATGCTACTCCATTTATACAGCCATGTGAAGAAAGTAAGTACACCCCTACATTTAGCTCTACTTCAAATCAATTAACCCCTTAGCGACCAGTGACATCCATAGTACATCACTGGCACCGGGCCCGTTTAAACAGTTAGTCGCCGGGACTCTGTTTACATTTGTAAAGCGGTTTACATTCTGGCGTCTCAGCTGTCGCCAGATCGTTTCTCCGGGCCAGTAAACGGGCCGCCCCCCTGCCCAAACACCCCCGCCGTGTTTCCTGGGCTCCGCTGCAGCTCCTATGGGCCCGGGACTGGCTTCTTGGGTGTCGGTGGGAAGTTCTGGAGGAGAGCGGCGGATGTCCATTCTTCGATCCCCTCCCCATACCATGGGACCGGGAGCGACGTGAATCGCATCACTTCCGGTCCCATAGCTGTCAGTGCTGGGCTCCTGAAGCCCAGCAATAACCTTTTGAAGTGCGATCTGCCCTACTATAGCTTATTTCAAGTGTACAGGTGATACTTGGGGCCTTTTTGACCCCCAGCATTACCTTAAAGAGTACCTGTCTTCACCAATCTACTATCACATGGGGGGCTTATAATTCCCCTTATGCGATAGCAATTAACCAGTTGACATCCGCGGTGTTAAACCCCCTTCCCATCCAGGCCATTTTTCAGTATTCAGCGCTGCGGTACTTTGACTGACATTTATTCCGTCATGCAGCGCTGTACTGAAATTAATTTTATACCATTTTTTGGGGACAGATAGAGCTTTCTTTTGGTGGTATTTATTCACCACTGGGGTTTTTATTTTTTTTACTATATTAAGGAAAAATTACCAAAATTTTAAAAAAAAAAACCTGTTTCCCCTATATTAAAATGATAAAACATTTATTATTACCCAATTTTTTGGTAAAATATAAAAGACGGGGTCACGTCCGGTAAAAAGACACCAAACATGTCAAGCCTCAAAAAACGATAATACCCAAAATTGGCCACAGGCGACGCTTTAAAAGCTTTTACCGCTCATCAGTGATTGGTGGCCCTAGAATGATTGCTCTGCGACGTTCGCAGCGATATGTAACGTGTGTAGCGCAATTGTCGTTTTTGCACGCTGGTGCACTGGACGCATATTTACGTTTATATGTGCGTAAACGTGGGGGTGGGGGAGTTAAACATTTTGGGGGTTTTTTTTTAACTTTTTTATATGTGACTTTTTTTTAATTATATATTTTTTTTGCCCTTATTGTTATTGCTATTATATAGGGGATAACAATCTGAAAAAAAATGCCGTCTGGCGACGGCAACCCGCCATTGCAGCAGTGCCGTCCGTCCGTTTTTGTACAACGTTGTAAATAATGTAAACATTTTTTTTAAAGTCCCCTCGTGAGCACACGCGTCATAAAGTAAACACACGTCAGGTGTGCTGATGTATGAAAACGACAATTGCGATATACATGTTGGGTATCGCCTTGCACGCCAGAGTGAGAGCAATAATTCTAGGGCCAATATTGTATATACGCATCTCTAAACTGATGACCTGTAGGGTCTTTTAAAGAGTCGTCTACTGACTTTTTGGGGTAGTGAACCTTGTCGCCGTTTCACAGACGCACGCAATTTTAAACCTTGGCATGTCGGGTATCTATTTACTCGTTGTAACCTCAACTTTTATATTTTATTAAAAAAATATTGAATAATATAAAATTATTTAACATACAAGTTTTTTGTGTGTTATGGGGTACTAAATTTAACTTAAGTGCATTTTTCAGTAAATTTTTGGGTTTGACAATAAGTTGCGCTAATATCGTGCATTTAAATCTGCAACTGCCACCATTTTATTCTACAGGGTTTTGGCTTGCAGAAAATATATAATCTTTGGGGGTTTGAAGTAATTTTCAGGCATAAAATGTGGATTATATCATGGGTGCAAAAAATGAGAAAAAAGGCTTTGGTCATAAAGGGGTTAAAAGGGTAAGTTCACTTTCTTACTAATTGTGAGAAAATTAACTTACCGACACCGCCTCTCCCGCAACCCCTCCCCCGGCCGATGTATGGTCACATCCTTGCAGTATGTAGAATCATAATGCTTGTAAATGGCAAGCGCTCACTGGTCAGCACAGTCACATGACCACGCTGACCAATGAGAAGCACTTCTTAGTTTTAGGGACTGGTACCCAACTCAGAAGCACTTCTCAAAGGTCAACGTGGTCATGTGACCATGCTGACCAATGAGTGCACACCACTTGTGAGCATCTTGCTCATTACATACCGTGGGGTTCATCACCGCGGCCACCGACACCAACGCTGGGGAGGTTTATTATTGCGGCCACCGATGCCAACGCTGAGGGGGGGTTTATTACCGCGGCCACCGGTGGGGGGGGGAGGTTTATTACCGCGGCCACCGGTGGGGGGGGGAGGTTTATTACCGCGGCCACCGGTGGGGGGGGGAGGTTTATTACCGCGGCCACCGGTGGGGGGGGGAGGTTTATTACCGCGGCCACCGGTGGGGGGGGGAGGTTTATTACCGCGGCCACCGGTGGGGGGGGGAGGTTTATTACCGCGGCCACCGGTGGGGGGGGGAGGTTTATTACCGCGGCCACCGGTGGGGGGGGGAGGTTTATTACCGCGGCCACCGGTGGGGGGGGGAGGTTTATTACCGCGGCCACCGGTGGGGGGGGGAGGTTTATTACCGCGGCCACCGGTGGGGGGGGGAGGTTTATTACCGCGGCCACCGGTGGGGGGGGGAGGTTTATTACCGCGGCCACCGGTGGGGGGGGGAGGTTTATTACCGCGGCCACCGACGCCAACGTTGGGGGGGTTTATTACCGCGGCCACCGGGTTACTATTGCAGTGTCTGACACCAAGTCTGCGATGACTGAATCGAGCTCACCCAAGTAAAACCGTCAGTGGAACACCCCTCCTCCGGCCCAATCGGCTTAAACGGGGGCACCCCCCCAACAAGGGGGCAGGGAATGCCCCAGCCACAAATGATTTGGCTGGGACTTGGGTGTATCAATTACAGTTTTGCACAGGCTTGGGCAACTCTGTTCGCACCAAGCCCTCTCATATCGCTAATTTTTAAGTTGGCTGCCTAACTTGATGCAACGCACCTAAACACATGAAAACATGCTACTATTGTGCATCCCCCTGGGAGCATCAGGGGCCATACATGAAGCCCTCCACTGACTTGGAACATGCATAAGACTGGTTGGCTGTGCACTGGCATGTGCGGGACCAGAATACCACAAAGCTTGCAGCTTGTATTCTGCCCACCATGGGATGTGCGCACAGAGGCGTACAGCTTTCTAATTCAAATAAAGTTATTTGAAAAAGAAAAAGAAAAAGCAATACACCTCCCCTTCCTATAGATTAGTCATAGTTGTGACCTGTTGGTAACTAATTGTATTTTGTAATTAATGTAGAAAATGAATTGAGGATTTGGACAACCAGGCAAGGCAATGGAACACAATCCAGACTACAAGCTTTGCTCTACACCATGCTTTTATCATCAGCTCCCTGTACTGCACTATATTGGTGAGCTCAGCCAGACAACATATTGAGATCCCCCTTACCTTGGTGGCAGATGACCCCCAGCACCTCTCTTCCCGATGACTGAACACACAAGAACTTTGCCAGACTGGAGAAACCAGAAATCTCCCAGTCAGCTGACCTGGGGAAGCCGCAGATTTGCAGCTGACGAAGGTGGAGCAGTGCGGGGCATGCCGGGAAATGGAGTAGAAAGGTGACGGTGCAGATTTTTATCAAAGGAGGTATCAGTCTTCCATGTGCCTGCAGATCAAAGGTTATGGGCTGTGCTGGTCAGGACTCTGATACCCTGCGCACACACAGACAATGCACCCGGGATAACACCGGGACACAGAGCAGGCTCTTCCCAGCCGGAGACACGGACACTGCACCCAACCTCTGAGCACGCACGGAGGCAGCTGATACCGCGGACTACATTTCCCACAAGCCCCTGCGCGCCTGACTTCTCGTCAGCCGACTGTTTAACTCCTTCCTTTTTGAAGAGAGTTTATTCTGTGTCACGTGGCTAAAGGCATTTCCTTCTACTGGGAACACAGACAGTAGTATAAAATGCTGAGAGACAGCAAGTTCCCATTCACACCTATGCGTTCTGTGAATGTGCAGAAAATGCGCTTTCACAGACAAAAACACGCAACGCACTTGCAGTTAATGTTAAAGGCACCCCAAACAAGGCCAGCAAAAGTGAGAAAAAAATGCGGATGCTTGTCACAGATTTTGCTACATGAGCTAAGTTTCCTGCATTGGACGCGCATGTGGCACCCATTGAAATCAATGGAGATTTCACACGGCCCTGGTGGCGTCACCAGGGGGGGTGCAGCCTGCACCAGGTGACACCAAATTGACTGGCAGCCATTTTGGTGTCACTCCCTATGAAAAGTCTGGCAATTGGTCATGCCCGACAGCTGCACAAGGGAGGAGGGGACCCAGCGCCATACCTTATCCCTCCAGATAAACGTTCCCTCCTCTGTTTGTTGGCATCCATGCCCAAGATGGTCGCCAGCAGTAAAGTGCATGTGATGTCATTATGCGCGTGCATACGTAGTAGTGACGCCACTTCTGCCAGTGGAGAGGGATCCATACAGCAGCCTGATCCAGGAGCCACCGTGTCGCCTGGTTACCCTGGCCCACACTGTGCATGTGCCGGTGGGCACCTTCCCAAGGGGACCAGATTGGCTGTTCACCCTGGGGTGTCTACCACTAGGGGTGGGCAGCGTTCCCGTTACAATGTGGGCCATTGAAGCTTGAACGGCTGCCGCATTGGTACTGATCCATAAGAACCATGGCCATCTTCCCCCAAGTTCATTCATAGGGGATAAACAGTAAACGTTTGTGTGTGTGAACCTTTCACATGATGCACATTTCCCATTATTCAAATGTAGCCTTGTTTTGTTTATTTTGCACTTGAAGGTTTTTTTTGAGTCTATATGTATTTAAGAACAACTGCTTCACATCATTTGTCATATTGTGGCTGATGAAGGGACCCAGAGTGGCCCCGAAAGGTTGCCTTCTCTGTGAGAAGATGTAAAAGCGTCAATAAAGATGACTTTGGACAATTCATTTCGGTGTGCTGGTGATATATTATATGCAGGGATTGAAAAATCCGCTTGTCCTCTCGTCTGTGACGAGGGGACGCCAGAGCCGGACGAGTAGCTTCCCGGCCGGCCATTGTAATGAAACGGCCAGCCGGGAGCTTTACATTCAAGCGATTGGGCGTCTCTAGAGACACCCTATCGCTTGTATTAGCAGCAGCTGTCACTGTCGTTGCCGGTCCCGAGATCCGCTGTGCCCGGGACCGGCACGGCTGCTATGCGACAGGAGATCAGTACACGATCTCCCTCTGATCTCCTCTCCTGTCCCCAAATATGCAGGAAGTGATGTATATTACATCACTTCCGCATTCTGCTGTCACTCTCCAGCTTCAGAAGCTGGTGAAGCAGATCTCTTCATACACTTCTCTGGGTGTCCCTAGGTGACATTAGGGGTTTTGGAGACCCCTGATGTCTCCATAAAGAGGACCTGTCACTGCAAATTAGCTATCACATAGGGAGCTTCTTAGCCCCCTATGTGATAGCAATAAAGTTGTGTAAAAAAAATAATAATAAAGTAATAAAAAAATGAAAGCATAAAAAATAAATGAAAAAAAACACAATTTTTTTTAACCCCCCGCCCCCCCCCCACATACACACGCAAACGTGCGTCGGGTGCGCCTACGTGCGAAAACGACGATTGCGTCTATTGCACATGTTACATGTCGCCGTGAACGTCGGAGTGAGAGCAATAATTCTAGGGCCATTAATCTATGGCCAATTTTTTATGTGGTCGTTTTTTGCCATTTTGCGGGCGCGTGCAATTTTAAGGCTTGACATGTTTGGTGTCTATTTAACCGACGTGATCCCGTCTTTTATATTTTACCAAGAATATGGGTATGAATAAATGTTTTTTAACATAACGTAGGGAAAACATTTTATTTATTTTATTCGAAATTTACGGTACTTTTTTCATTATATAGTAAAAATCCCCCCCCCAGTGGTCATTATATACCACCAAAAGAAAGCTCTATGTGTCCCTAAAAAATGTTATCAAAAATTGCAAGGCTATAGTCCGGTTGTGAAGACATGGTGATGAGTTAAATGTGTATTGGTGTTGGGTTATGGTTAAGGTGGCCATACACTTTACAACCCTCGCAAGACTTTTGTCTTGCGAGGGTTGTAAAGTACTTAAAAAAACGTACGATCTGCCCATCTTGGACAGGCAGATCGTACTTGCGATCATCGCAAGCCCGCCCCCCTGAGGGGCGGGATGGCGATGACTGCAATGAGGGGCGGGCTTGTGGACAATGACATTCTGGCCAGGCTACTGCTATGGCTGTCTGGAACTCTTTACCAGGTGGACCCCTGTGATGTTGTGAAGACAGGATGTTTGGTGAGGGCAGGGTGGATGTGATGGGATTATATTCTGATCTGATCACTTGCTGTATAAAAGGTTGCACAGTTGCTCAATAAATCAGAGTTTGTTTCACCTACACTTGAGTTTCGACCAGTGACTGGGGAAACTGGGAGCCAAAGATCAGTGGGTTGCAATATCTCCTGAGCAAGGAAGAATACAGCAGCGGACATACTCATTCTGAGTACCGAGGTCCGTCACAGTGGTCATGCTGACTGGTGAAGTTTTTGACTGACTGGTGAAACACCCTAAAATTTTTCAAGCCCTAATTATATGTATTTGGACTTGAGTGGCCCCATCCACAAATGGAATCAGATGTCTTTGTGTGGCGGTGCCATTCATGTCAATGGCACAGCAGGCACGCCCCCCACCCAGCAGTGCAATCACCCACACCAGAACGCGAGATTCACGAATGCCCTTCGTTCCGGTGCAGTGCGATCGTAAAAAATAGTGCATGCAGCATTGGTTACGATCGCACTGCATCGGAACAAAGGGCATTCCAGTACCACGTGTTCCGGTGAGGGTGATCGCACTGCGGGCGGGGGGTATGTCTGCGATGCCATTGACATCAATGGCACCGCCATGATACCTCCTCCCCCCAGAACGTGGCCCAGCCTGATCTATGTGATCCAGTGCGTTCTGAACTCCGACCATGCTGGAACGCACTGGATATGGTGTGACTGGGCCCTTAATGCAAATCTTTTCATATCTGTGGTGAAATGTTGTTCATATGTTTTTATAATTCATTTTGTCAATAAACGATTATGTTTTTATGACAATATGAGGTCATTTATAACTCTTCCGTCCAGCTATGCACGGAGCATCGGAAATTCATGTTTTCCAGCGCCATCTAGTGGCAAATGTCTTGTGTGAACGGCATCCACCCAGAGAAGATATAAATCACTCCCACTTACTGATTTAAAGGGTATCTATTGTCAAAAAGTAAAAAAAGAAATAAAAATAAATATATATATATATAGTGATATTAAATTCTATTCTAATTCTATCCCACTCCTAATAACCACATCCATCTAGAAGTTTGTAAACTTACTTATGATGCCCATAGAATTTTCTTCCTCAATGCACTGACACAATTTCATTCAGCCCTGTGAATACAGTATGTACTTCCTTGTGTCACCACTCTCACAGAGTTTGCCTTCTGAACTACAACTCAACGTCTGAACAATGTAACATTATCATTGCTTGCTGGAAGCAATGCATGATGGGATATGTAGTCTTGAGAAATCAAGATTGCATCACGTCAAGGAGCAGGGAAAGAGATGCTCCCGCCCCTGAACGCAGGAAGCTGGCAGAGATGCACTCCAGTGTGTTCCAGCAGTGAATCGTGCTGGAACGGACTGGAGCTAGTGTGAACCAGCCATAAATCTTAAAAATGCTTTTAAGTACCGTAACTATTAGACCTGGTTCACACGTAGGTGTTTTTGAGCAGTAGGAAAACTGCTTTTTAATGCCCGACACAAGAAATTCTATGATTTTCAATGGTCCCTGTTCACACCTGGGCAGTAGAACGTCAGCAGAAAAACACCAAACACAGAAAAAAGTACATAAGCTTCTTTTGCCAGTTTCAAGCTCGTTTTCCCCCCCATAGACTTCAATGGAAACACCAGAAAACACGCAGCAGAAGCCGACCTGTGACAATGAGACTGCCACAGGTCGGCTCAGTAGATCGGGAAGTGAGCGAACACATACCGGCGTTCGCTCACCTCTCGACCCTGTCACGGCTCTCTGCCGTAACAGGGGAGGGGCTGGATTCCCCCCTCCACGATCCGCCAGCGCTGACTGGCGGAACGGACGGGGAGGGGGTGGGTACAGCTGGCTCTGCCTCTAGATAGGCAGAGCCAGCTGTCACTCACGCAGCTGGGCGGATCTCGGCATAATTGTCGGGATCCGCTTCAGCTGCGGCTTCTCAGTATACCGCGAGCTACAGCTCGCGGTATACTGAGCCTAGGGTGACGGGAGGACACTAGTTTGTATCCTCCTTACCCTAAGGAGAACTATGGGGAAAAGCCCTAACCCCATAGTTCTCCTTTAAGCTGCCAGTCAAAACGCACGTCTTCGTGTGCATGCATTTTTGTGCACATAATGTATCTTATTTGTGTATCACTCAGCTGTAGATCCTCAAATCATCTCTGAATTGGTGCTGACACTGTCCTTCCTTCTGGAGGGTGGCTACTTTTGTCCCCCATGGTCCCTGTGTGTGTTGTAAAGTAGACACCGCTCCAAGATCACTCCCATGGCGGACTACAATCTCAATACAAATTAGAAGACTAAACATGAGAGTGTAGCCCTTCAAAGGAGTGAACTTGGAGTGGTGGCTACTTTACAACACATACAGGGACCATGGGGAACAAAAGTAGTCACCCTCCAGAAGGAAGGACAGTGTCGGCACCAATTCAGAGATGATTTGAGGATCTACAGCCGAGTGATACACAAATAAGAAACAATGAGGGGAAATTATCAAAACTGGAGCAGACAAAATCTGGAGCAGTAGCCCATGGCAACCAATCAGCTTCTCTCTTTCATCTTCAAATCTTAACTGAAGAGAGCGTTGAACAGTGGAGGAGAGCACCGGCTGCCAGGGGAGCAAGGGAGATGCTATGTATTTGTAGCCCCCTGTTTTTTCCTTTCCCCCCTAGGCAAATGAACATTCAACCAGTGCAGAGGTGAGGACAGGAAATTACCACATTATGGCCACTAGATGGAGCTGAGGAACATTGCAGCGATGTATTTATTTCCAGTGCTCATCAGCTCCATCTTGTGGCCATAGTGCTGTAGTTTCCTGATATTACATATTTGAAAGTATATTAAAACATTCCTTTTTTGCCTGCAATTACACAAAATAAACAATTACAGGGTTTCACAGGAAGAATGGCTGTGCGAATAAATATTATTATACAGCACTGTTTATAGTTCCACTCTATAGCGTGTCTGCTCACTTTAAATCTGAACTCCAGGCACATAGCTAAACACACAGATTAAAAGCGTGTATATGAGAGCTGTTTTACTTGCCAAAAGACTTGTATTTCTGTTTATCTAGTTCTGACATCTACATAGCACAATCCTGCCTGGCAGGGAAGGAGACGTCTTTGTTCTCTGCTGCTGTTATTATTATTATAATACAGGATTTATATAGCGCCAACAGTTTGCACAGCGCTTTACAATATAAGGAAGACATTACAATCACAATACAATTCAAGACAAGATGGTAAGGAGGGCCCTGCCCCTGAGGGCTTACAATCTAAAAGTGGAACAGTTGTAGGCACACCGCATAAAATATGCCTCCATGTGTGGTGCCTGGGAGCCCCAGCTGCTGCATGTTTTGGACATAGATGCATGTAAACACAAGTACATGTGCACGAGTGTAAGTTCCTGAATGTTGAAGTTTTGCGTTTGGGAATTTACACCCATAAACATACATGTAAATTGCTGTTTTCACACGTATACCTGCGTGCAGCACATTCTAGCCATACAATTCTATGGACAGAAATACGCAGCAGCTGGGGCTCCGGGGTACTGCAAATATAGGCATATTCTAATTTCTATTTTTTTTTAACTGTTTCTTTCTTTATTTTTATCACTTTTTATTTTTCTATTCAATTATTTCTTCTTATTTTTTTTCAAATCCACAAGGTCACCGCTGCCGCCCTCTGCGCTCTGCCGCCCCGAGGCCGGGCCTCGGTGGCCTTGTGGGAAATCCGGGCCTGCTTATAGGTCTTGTCCCTTCCCGTGCCTAGGACTGGCCAGTGAAGGAGAAGCAGGAGACTGTCTCTCTGTCACTCCACTCTCTCCTCTTATCACCATGTACCTTGAATTGCAGCACAGCTGATTGTTTCCTTAGGCTGCTTCTCCCTCCCCTTCTCTGAGCTCTGCTGTACAGTGATACCAAGACAAATTCACATACTTACACCGCTTGCATTTATTATTATTACATAGTATTTATATAGCGCCAACAGTTTGCACAGCGCTTTACAATATAAGGAAGACATTACAATCAGAATATAATTCAAGACAAGATGGTAAGGAGGGCATTTACAAAAATACATCTGAAAGGCACTGAAAAAAACACTAAATGCCCCTCCCCCCTCCACACTGATAAAAGAAAAAATGCATTCATTATTTCTTTGCATTGAGACCTGCAGAGCATTGCAACCATGATGGGTGCATTGCGGGGTAATACACGGGCTCCTGCACTGTTTATGTCCTAGTGCCAGGTCCATACAGACCTTCTGTTCTTTAGCTGGAGGAAGTAAACGATGGACTACAAGCGCAGTGACGTCACCACAATTGTGCTTCATTGAGATCAACAAGTCGCTCTTCCGCTGTGGCCAATAGGACTTGTGGTGTCTCCATTCAAAGATCTCATGAATGGATCTGTGAATGGATGATGCAGCTGTATAGGCAGAACCATGCAACATTCAAATATAGACAGAAGGCTGCAGGGAGAAGCACCCTGCGATTGAGGTATGTCAGGGGTGGTTCTGGGAATTAGCCCATGTATCATGTTACACCTTAAATATGAGTGTAACATGAAACATGGTCCCAAAGCTGAACTAAGCCCCCACCCCCATTTACACCTGGGCATTTTATTGCATGTTTCCAAAAGCTCAGGGGTGGACAACTCCAGCCTTCCAACTGTTGTGGAACTACAAGTCCCATGAGGCATTGCAAGGCTGACAGTTATATACATGACCCCCAGAGGCAGAGGTATGTTGGGATTTGTAGTTAAAGCAGTACTCCGGGCAAACATGTTCTTAACCCTTGCAGTGGGCCCCCTTGCCCCACTGCAAGGGTTAAGTACTCCTTTTTATCTGGGTGCAAAAATAAAAAAAAAGTTATACTTAACCAGTTCTTAGACCGGTCCCTGGAGCCTCCTTCCCCCTAGACTGTAGCAGTCTAAGGTCCTGTGAGTCATCACGTCCAATACAGTGCATAGGAGGTGGGGATGCAGGAAGACATACCATCACTGCAGTTTAGGAGGAGACAGGCTGGAGGATCCGGTCTGACAGCCAGTGAGCTCCAAGGTTCAGGTGAGTATAACTTTTTTTATTTTAGCACCTAGACAAAAACGAGCAGTTAACCCTTGCAGTGATACCAAGACAAATTCAGATACTTACACCGCTTGCATTTATTATTATTATTACATAGTATTTATATAGCGCCAACAGTTTGCACATCGCTTTACAATATAAGGAAGACATTACAATCACAATACAATGCAAGACAAGATGGTAAGGAGGGCATTTACAAAAATACATCTGAAAGGCACTGCTAGGGTTAAGAATAGTTTTGCCCGGAGCTCTGTTTTAAAGTACAGCTGGAGGGTCGGAGTGGCCCACCCTTGCCCAAGCTGGACACCATTCAACTTGAAGAATCCCATTATTTGCAATGGTGCATGTTCACATCGGAACATTATGTCACCTGTCTCTTTTAGCTCGATAAAGTATATAAGCTCCTGTATTGAAACTGAATTGTAAATGTACTGTCTCCATCCATTTTGTAAAGCGCTATAGAAACCCTGTAAAATAATAATAAATAATAATCATGAGCTTCTTTGGGGCAGAATCACGCACATTTGACCCCTCAGACTTCAGTGGGAGCAACTGAAGAACTAAAACATGCATTTTTCACTCAATTTTGCACCTCCCAACTGTCTCCTCCTCCTAGTAACCAGCTTTCAATAAGCTAAAACTTCAAATCTCAAGCCTGAAAACACTTGAAAAATATGTAAAACATAAAATTTCCCTAAAACGCAAAAATGTGAATAGGGGTTTCCTTTTTTTAGGTCAGCGAAGATAACTTCACCCCTGTGAGCAAAAAAAGTGAATCATGAAACCACAACACACTAAAAAAAAAAAAAAGTTCACGAGGGTGCTTTTGGTCCTCCTCTGAAGAGGAAGGGCCACGAAACCCTGAACCCGCTATGGCACACCTCTCTGGCAGGGCCAAGGTCAACCCAAGTCCACCTGGACAAAGCCAGTCGGACCCCGATCCTTAGGGACCTATCGAAGCAGGTCCACCAAGTACTAGGTAGGGGCTCTCACACAGAGAGACCCCTAGGTAGAGGGAGAAAACCCATAGAGGCCACATAACCTTCCCCCTAACATCAGGTTGGGCCCTGAAGGTTCCCGCACCCTCCTTGATTCTGTGGGGTCAAAATGTGCTCAATCATGCATAAAATAGTGCGTAAAATAAATAAGTGCCAGTGCACCCTTGCAGGCTTTCCGGCCGCGATAAAAAGTTGCTCCGTGTTAGTCAAAAGACCTACCCAAGAAGCGTAGTGCAGGAAAAGCTGTAGGTGACGTGACCTAGTGACAGTGAATCACAGTGGGGTCCCAAACCCATAATGATTTTCTGGCACCCTTGGGACAGCACCGCAAGCCTCTGCGCTTCCAACCCTCAAGTGCAGCCCCATTCCCATCAGAAGGCATTAGCACTGGAGAGGTTTTTGACTACAACTGGGGACACGTCCTGCATAACTGGGCCAGAATCAACCTTGGGGGAAAGGAAACCTCCTCCTACCCACCTATTACTCCAGAGGGATACAAGCCTGCCAGCCCCGGATCCAGAGACAGCACCGTTCTCCCCCAGAGCTTACTAGACTGCCATCTCGCGGGCTTGGGTGACGCCGTTCTATCTCCAGAAAACACCAGGGAATACTAGACTGCCATCTCCCGGACTAGGGCGACACCGTTCTATCTCCAGAAAACACCAGGGAATACTAGACTTCCATCTCCCGGACTAGGACGCCACCGTTCTATCTCCAGAAAACACCAGGGAATACTAGACTGCCATCTCCCGGACTAGGGCGATACCATTCTAACTCCAGGGAATAATAGGCTGCCATCTCCCGGACTAGGGCGACACCGTTCTATCTCCAGAAAACACCAGGGAATACTAGACTGCCATCTCCCGGACTAGGACGATACCATTCTATAAAAAGTTGCTCCGTGTTAGTCAAAAGACCTACCCAAGAAGCGTAGTGCAGGAAAAGCTGTAGGTGACGTGACCTAGTGACAGTGAATCACAGTGGGGTCCCAAACCCATAATGATTTTCTGGCACCCTTGGGACAGCACCGCAAGCCTCTGCGCTTCCAACCCTCAAGTGCAGCCCCATTCCCATCAGAAGGCATTAGCACTGGAGAGGTTTTTGACTACAACTGGGGACACGTCCTGCATAACTGGGCCAGAATCAACCTTGGGGGAAAGGAAACCTCCTCCTACCCACCTATTACTCCAGAGGGATACAAGCCTGCCAGCCCCGGATCCAGAGACAGCACCGTTCTCCCCCAGAGCTTACTAGACTGCCATCTCGCGGGCTTGGGTGACGCCGTTCTATCTCCAGAAAACACCAGGGAATACTAGACTGCCATCTCCCGGACTAGGGCGACACCGTTCTATCTCCAGAAAACACCAGGGAATACTAGACTTCCATCTCCCGGACTAGGACGCCACCGTTCTATCTCCAGAAAACACCAGGGAATACTAGACTGCCATCTCCCGGACTAGGGCGATACCATTCTAACTCCAGGGAATAATAGGCTGCCATCTCCCGGACTAGGGCGACACCGTTCTATCTCCAGAAAACACCAGGGAATACTAGACTGCCATCTCCCGGACTAGGACGATACCATTCTAACTCCAGGGAATAATAGGCTGCCATCTCCCGGACTAGGGTGACGCCGTTCTATCTCCAGGAAACTACAGGACATACTAGACTGCCATCTCCCGGTCTAGGGCGACACCCATCTATCTACAGGAAACTCCAGGGAACACTAGACTGCCATCTCCCGGACTAGGTTTCCCAGAAAACTACAGGGAATACTAGACTGCCATCTCCCTGACTAGGGCAACACGTTCTATCTCCAGGAAACTACGGGGAAAATTAGACTGCCACCTCCCGGACTAGGGTGACACC
The DNA here is from genome assembly GCF_000935625.1 of Nanorana parkeri. Classification (NCBI taxonomy): domain Eukaryota; kingdom Metazoa; phylum Chordata; class Amphibia; order Anura; family Dicroglossidae; genus Nanorana; species Nanorana parkeri. Next base: position 562,778 of record NW_017306477.1, on the reverse strand, counting down.
GTTCTATCTCCAGGAAACTACAGGGAATACTAGACTGCCATCTTCTGGACTGGGGCGACACCGTTCTATCTCCAGGAAATACTAGACTACACCCTCCCAGACTAGGGTGACACCATTCAATCTCCAGGAAATACTAGACTACCACCTCCCGGACTAGGGTGACACCATTCTATCTCCAGGAAATACTAGATTGCCACCTCCCGGACTAGGGCGACAACGTTCTATCTCCAAGAAACACTAAACTGCCATCTCCTTCCCCAGGGACAACACTGTTCTCCTCTGAAAACCGATAAGAACAGATACTACATCTGATCTTTGCCAAAAGGCAGAGAAGCGATTAAAAGTGTAACTGAAGCCAAAAGTTGTTGGTTTTTTTGTTTTAGATAAGTGTGGAGAGGGATTAGAGCGGCTGTTGGGATTTTATTGTTATCTGTTTCACCGCTAGGGAGATTCACCCTTGCTATTTGTCCTGGTGACTGTTGTAATTGAAAGTGAATCCAAAATGCTGGGTTGTCATCAGAACAGTAAGATGGAAAATCTTCTAATGTGAGCACTAGTTCTGGTGACCCTGCTGACCACCAGGGATTCCTCTCAATTTGGCAGGATTTCCTCTCACTTCCTGTTGTGGCTATCAGACTGTTGCTGCCATCTGTATTCCTAATGGAACACAGATAGCAAAGAAAGCGGATGGGTAAAACATATCCTACTCTATGGATAGATAAAAAGGTTTTGATTTCAGTTCTACTGTAATGAGTGTAGAGCTGTATTAATGTGTCTTTCATATCTGTCTCGAATTCAGCTTTAATATTTTACTACATTTTTTTTTTTTACTCTGAAAAGGTGATTTATTTCAGTCCCGGCTTCACACTGGCAGCCCTCAGCACAAACACATGCTCCTTTATGGCGGGATTTTTAACACGAGCAC
>NW_017306477.1:528358-561701 GCF_000935625.1 Nanorana parkeri | reverse complement strand
GTTTCCATCCGCGCCTTCGCTACCTCAGCCAAGGTGCCGTTTCCCGGCAGTTTAGCGGCCATGAGTTACGGTCGCCCGCCGCCGGACGTAGAAGATATGACATCGCTTAAAGTGGATAACCTGACTTACCGCACCACTCCGGAGACCCTGAGGCGTGTGTTCGAGAAATATGGCCGAGTAGGCGATGTTTACATCCCCCGCGACCGCTACACCAAGGAGAGCCGTGGATTCGCCTTTGTCCGCTTCCACGACAAGAGGGATGCGGAAGACGCGATGGACGCCATGGACGGGGCGGTGCTGGACGGCCGGGAGCTCCGGGTGCAGATGGCGCGATATGGCCGGCCTCCGGATTCCCACCATGGTCGCCGGGGACCCCCGCCGAGGAGGTACGGGGACAACGAGCGCCGGAGTAGGAGGTGAGTGCCCGCCTGCCGGATGTTCCCTCCAGCCGATTAGCCATGGCTGTATAGGGAAGGTCCGCAGCGCCCCATATGTAGAGGGCTGAGCCTTGTGCTGCTGGCCGGGCTCTCTGCTTCCTCCTTCAGTGGCCCATGTGAACAAAATGGCGCCGCCTGCATGTGCTCCGAGTTCTATAACTACATAGGGGCCAATGTGTTCTATAACTACATGGAAGCCAATGTGCTCTTTGTGTTCTATAACTACATGGGAGCCAATATGTTTTGTAACTGCATGGGAGCCTATGCGCTCTGTGTTCTATAACTGAATGGGGGCCGATGTGCTCTGTCTTATAACTGAATGGGGGCCGATGTGCTCTGTCTTATAACTGAATGGGGGCCAATTTTCTTTTTTTTAACTACACTGTAGACAATAGGGGGGATTTATCAAAACTGGAGCAGATGCCCATGGCAGCCAATCAGCATCTGCATTTCATTTTCAAACCTTAACTGAAGAGAGAAGCTGATTGGTTGCCATGTACAGCTGCTCCAGTTTGGTAAATTCCCCCCCATGTGGTTTTTTATAACTGCATGGGAGCCAATGTGTGCTGTGTGCATCAGGACTGCATGGGGGCTAATGTGTGCTGGGTGGAAGCCAATGTGTGCTGGGTGCATCAGGACTGGGTGGGAGCCAATGTGTGCATCAGGACTGGGTGGGAGCCCACGTGCTGTGTGTGGGGACTGGGTGGGAGCCCACGTGCTGTGTGTGGGGACGGCACGGGAGCCCATGTGCGTGTGTGGGGACTGCACGGGAGCCCATGTGCTCTGACTGGATGGAGCTATCATTCTAGTATATGGAACTGTAGACTGAGGTGGTGTTGCTGGTCATTCTCTGTCACCAGTGTTTTAGACAATGGAGTTTCTAGGAGATGAGTGTTTCCAGACGCTTCCATTGTAGTGTGTGTGGCCTGTGATGGACTACAATCTCACATTTTAGTTTGCTGTACATCCAGTCAGATGCAGTCACTGTTCGGGTATTCATACAGGTGCCAGCTGTCGGAATACAATAGCAGGAAGGGGATATTCCTTGATCCGTGCTGTTTAAGCTGGTTGTGGGAATGACCGTTTGAACGAGGGAAGCTAGGTGTGTAGGGCCAGTGTTTGGGACCCATTCATTAAGCATCAGTATGGCCTCAAATCTCTGGTGTGTAACCTGCATCTCTTTGGCACTTGTGCTGCTCTGGGACAATAGACTGTATTGGGTCTTAGGCCAGTGAAGGAAAGTGTTTTAGACTTGCTGCTAGAGGTTACATAGTGTGTTGGGTTTTTTCAGTCACATTTCATTTTTATTTTTTTGTGCTTTCATCTCATGTTTTTCCTCTGATCTTTTAAGATGGCTCCTGCAGAGAGGAATATCAGATGTGGCACACGTCACTTTCAAGAGGCTGTAGGAAGCGCAAATGTGTGCCGTTGATTTTTATTTTTTTAAAGGGGCTGTAATAGCGTAGATCTCTGGCAGTCTCCTAACCTTCCTCTATTCCATAACACTCCTGAAACATGTCTGCAGTCTGACCATTTCCTAGAGCAAACCCATAGTCCTGGTCTTTGCCCATCCTCTATTGTTGAGAGCCTTCTGTAACATTACATTCACTGATTGTTGTGGGCCCTTGATCTTAAGTTCATGCCGCTATGTATGTAATCCCTAACAACAACTTATTTGGTCCCCTTTTGTCGGTTAAATTAATGTGTAGAGGCACATTTATAAAGTGTGAGGATGTTTTACAAAGCAGTGGATTCAGAGCACCCCAACATTTTGGTCTTTTGCCCTTTTGTATAGCAAAAAAACAGGGTTATAAAATGCCACAAAAGGAAATCTACCACCATTTTATTCTATAGGGTCTTGGCATTCAGAAATTATAAAATGTTGGGGGGTTTTACGTCATTTTCAGGCCTAAAATGTGGAATATAACATGGGTGCAAAAATTGAAAAAAGGGCCTCAGTCATGAAGGGGTTAATCTGCCTCAAAAAGGCATTCAATTGTACAAAAATGAAGAGTAATTGTCAAACTATCACAGCAATGAAAACTGAATAATGGTCTGGTAAAGGGCTAAATACAGACCAGTACGGAAGTGGTTAATGAATGGGAATAAAAGTGCAGGTTGAGACCCTGATCACACGACCTGTCAGTCATATGACCCTCCTTCCCCCAGAGTTCTCTGCAGCACTATGCAGAGGACATTTTGTAGGATATTCACACTGCAGCCTGTATTTTATGAATGACTTGTGACATGCGGTCATGGTGTGGAATAAGTGCTCCTTAGGGGCTCTGTGGTAAAGTAAACTTGTCACTTTGACTGATAAAGATGTGTATATAGGTTGACTTTTACAGTTTTGAACTGATTCATGGACTTGTTACAGAGGGCCACAGTATACATAAAACCATTTGTCAGCCCTGGTGTTCTGCTCTCCTGGATCTGTTGCCAATACTGACCCTTCACAAAGTCGGTCTTGGCATCAGAAATGCCCCCACCCATATCTGATGGCACAGATTTCTGAACATTAGTCACACCTTCACATTCCTCTTTCACCCTATGGAAAGTGAAAGTAGTTTTGCCTATTGTCTGTCTACACTTGCTAATGTGCAGATTAAGTTGAATGAGTGATTCCCCACCAGTAAATGTTTGGTGAGAAGTCATTCACTGCCCTGCAGTGTTTAATATATTTTCCTTATTCCTGTTCAGGGTCAGACCGGGCTGTAGTTGGGCTGTTATCAGATTGCGGTCACTACCCCAGAGACAACATCAGGATCATGTATGCAGAGGCAGCAAGTCATTGGCTGTGCCTTACGACATAAAACATGCAGTACATATGTGCGATGCGTGCACATTTCCCCATGTCTTATCTCTTTTAAAGACACTGCATGTAGTGAATGATACTTGATCTGGCAGACATGCATCAGTTGTCAGCCCTGCCCAATATCTTGCTCAACAACTCGGCCCCCTGCCCCCCACACACTCAGATCTCTACAACACAAAGACTACTAATATTGTAGTCCAAGATGAGACAACACGAAGTGTGCAGAGGACAGCTCTGAATTTCCATCAGGTTCAATATTTTTTTTGACATGTATCATACATATGCTTCCAGTGGTACAAATAAGTTAATTGTTTGGGTTTACATACACTACAAGATGCTCTGATTGGTGCTCAGGTGACACTGGTTTGTGCTCAAAGGTTAAATTTTGTACTCTTCGGACCACACTGTATTAACTTTGCCTACCTGTTCCTGTTCAGTAGGTTTCTTAGCATGTTAAACATTCATTCAGGGCTGTACATATCCCAGGTAGCCAGTGATTGCTAAAAATGACAGCTGGCACCTAACATTTAAAGGATTTTTAGTTGTCAATGTAGCTGGCTCCTCAAAAAAAAGGGTGCTGGATTCCATATGAATTTTCCCACCCCTGCATTATTGAAGGGATGGCTAGACTAGGGTAGCAGTTGTTATGCTGGTAAAATGTTAATTTGAAGTGTGTGGAATTTCAGGCCATATTTGTTTTACTGCTTTTAGGATAAACACTGGATGGAAATTTGTCATGGTGAAAGCGTTTTTGAATGTGGTTTGAGTGTTTCTAATGGCAAGGGTTGTCATGGGACTGCAGGGTCACTAAACGGGGAATTGTGGGATTGTTAAATGAGCATCCACATTGGGTCTAGTTTCATCATTCATATATTTTTGCTTTCAGCCCAAGAAGACGACGCTATAGCAGGTCCAGAAGCAAGAGTCGGTCCAGGTCACGCAGCCGGTCCCGTTACAGCCGATCAAAGTCTCGTTCGCGAACCAGATCCCGATCTCACTCTAGTTCTAAATCCCGTTCTGCTCGGAGGTCAAAGTCCAAGTCCTCCTCTGTGTCCAGATCTCGCTCCAGGTCTAGATCAAAGCTTTCTCCTCCACCAAAGAACTCAAAATCTAGATCCAGGTCCCCATCACCTCCAAAGTCTCCTGAGGAGGAAGGAGCAGTGTCATCCTAGACTAAGGTAATGCTTTCCTTTTAAGTAGGTGCTCAGAAAACATTTTATTGGGGTTTTAATAAAGACCGTTTAGCTCAGCATATAAAAGATCATGTACTTGTTCTCGTGCTCTTATCACACACATGTTGCAGAGCAAGGTTTGTATATGTCTTATTTTTGATGCAGTTTAGGTTTGCTGGGAATTGTGGGATTTTTAATTGTTGTGTTTGGGGTGTCATTTGATGACTGTTTAAACCAGTATCTGCATTTTCCCCTAAAGCTGCGGGCTCCAGTTGCTTAAGGAGTAGTGAGCTGTATTGCAGATATTAAGTGGTTTTTCCTGATCCTCCAGGGAGCAGTTTCTGTGGGCGTGTAATGGAGCAGGTTTGTGTCTGTTGTTAAAGATGCACTATCCTGGATTCTGTCAGACTTGCTGGTAAATTTCTGTCTGCTACTTTCCATACATTAGGGCCAAAAGAAAGGCTGCCTTTATTCTTGGGGGGGCCTATTTATAAAGGGGCGAATGTGAACTTTCATTCTATGGGGTGAATTTACTAAGACTGGAGCAGAAGAATCTGGAGCAGTTGCCCATGGCAACCAATCAGCATCTCTCTCCAGTTTGTTCAGTTAAGCTTTGAAAATGAAAGAGAGAAGCTGATTGGTTATGAGCAACTGCTTAAGAGTCCCTCTGGTCCAGTTTTGATAATTCCCCTCTGTGTTTTGCTCCTGGGAGTGCCCAGTTGGCATTCTAACTGTTTTCTCTCAGTTGAATTTCTGTCCATTGGAACTTAAATAGTTGCCTGGACTAGGAGATCTGCTCCACAGCCAGACCTCCTTCCTATTAGGTTCACGGAGTAAATCTACCTCACATTCGCTGGTTTATAAACATCGGGGATGTTACCAATAGATCTGGGCAAATTCAGGCTGCATAATCTTCCTGTACTTGTCCAGACTTTTATAAATAGCCCCCCTAAGCAGCTAAAAGGATCACAGTACTTTGCAGAAATACAGAACACTTTGTAGTCATAGATACTTTCTTAACCCATGCATATTGTAATATAGAATGGAGGGTATTTATCAAAACTGGTGCAGTTGCCCATGGCAACCAATCAGCATCTCTCTTCAGTTTGCTCAGGTAAGATTTGAAAATGACAGACAGACAAGCTGATTGGCTGCAGTGCAAATCTGCTCCACATTTTGTCTGCTCCAGTTTTGATAAATTCCCCCCTATGTTTTTAAGCTCCACTGTTAGATCTTACATAAAAGTTTAGACTGACTTTTACTGAAATCGCACTCATAGGGTTACCTCTCCAAGGATAGTGTGTCTTTAGTACATTAACTGTTTGGTCTTTTCAGCTGTAACACAAGTTTTTACTTAGTCCCATTAAAGCCCTCAATACACATGCACAAACTTTCATATGAAGATGTCACTGCAGATACTCATTTGCCTCATCACAATATAAGCTGATCACATCCTGGTGGTAAACACTTGTGTGTTTTTCCCCAAAGTCAACATAAGTGCCCCTGAATGATATCCCCTTTGTGTGTTTTAGTTTGCTGTTGAATGGAATCCTTATTGTCTTCTATTCTCTGCCACCAGTGTCAACCTAAAGAATGCTACACACCGGATTTGTCTAGGATGATCACTCAGTAGCTCAGCAGCCCTTGTGAATTCCCCCGGAGAAAGCAACAGCCTTCCCGAAAAGGTGGTTATTTGTATTTTTTTGTTTTAAGTTTTATCAATTTCACTTGCGCCTTGTGTGGCAGACTTTATATTTTATGTGCCATTTGTTGCTGTACTCAAATTCCTTGTAACTTAGTTAACAAAGTTGATTGTTTTGCTTTAAAAAAAAGAGAGATAAATTAAGGTAACTTGTTAATAAAGGGTATCTTCCGACTCCATTGGGGTTGCTAGGTGGTATTTTGACAGTTTTACTGAACTGTGCTTGGACTTAAAGCATCAGTAATCACTTAATTCCCAATCTGAAATGTTTCCTCTATGTAATTGCATTTTAATAGTTAATGCCTGAAAGCTATTGTATTTTGTATCAAATATTCATGTAACAATGTTTGCAAGGGAGTATTTTTATTTGACCACAACTCTAATCTTTTCTCTTGTGTATTTTTTGTGCACTAGGCGCAGTTGTGTAGCAGTTGAGTAATGCTGGTTAGCTGTTAAGGTGGCGTGTTGCAGTGCAGAGTGCTTGGCTGTTTCCTGTTTTCTCCCGATTGCTCCTGTGTAACGCAGAAAACAAATGGCTGTCCAGTTTGTTAGAATTCCTGACAACTGCACGTCCTGTCGCCCGGGCCATACATAAAATATTGGAGCATACAGTGAGCACCTCTGATGATGTACACCTTATTTTTCAGAAAATGGTAATTCCAAACATTACTGTAAATTCATGCAAGTGTTTGTATCGATTTGAGTATATCTTGCTCTAACATTCTGTAATATAACCACTGTTTATGTAGCAAATAAACTTGTTTAAAAAAAAAAAGACTTGACTTTATTTGCAATCGATTTATTGTGGAGTATAAATATACAGTCATCTCTTGGTTGAATGTATAACTATTGCCAGAAGCGTGTGGTAAGTTCAAACGGAGAGCATTTTAAAGCGTACCTTTACCCCCTTTCACTAAAAATCACATCAGCATGGAGCTCTGCATTCGGATATGAAATCATCTCGCATTCATTGGTTAAACTTATTTTTCTTACAATTCGTTTTTCCACTTCCTGGTCCTCATGGGCATTACTGATGTAATCTGTGCCCAAGCATTGCATCCCGGGAAGGTTACATCAGCAGGGCATTGATGGGAAATCTCAGGGGAAGGCTTTTTCCTCCCAAGATGATGTGCATGGTTGCGTGTCCTAGTCAGCCAGAGTTCCAGGAGGTAAAGGGATGCATTAGCCTGCCCTTAGTAAAAATGGCCACTGTGAAAAGATAAATAAAGGTGGCCATACACTTTACAACCCTTGCAAGACTTTTGTCTTGCAAGGGTTGTAATTTAAAAAAAACGTAAGATCTGCCCATCTTGGACAGGCATATCGTACTTACGATCATCGCGAGCCCGTCCACCTGAGGGGCGGGCTACCGATGACTGCAATGTTGAACGGGCAGTGTACGCGTGCGCACACCGGCCCGTTCGGCAGTTATCTCTCGATCATGCTAAAAACCAGCCGAAAATGGTACCATTCTCTGGTTTTCCAACATGCTCGAAATCCAAAAGTTGTGCGACCGTACAGTAGGAACGGTCGCTCGCCCTCCATAGACTGTACGATTGCGGGATTTCCCTTGATTCTCGTACAATAATCGTGAAGTGTATGGGCACCTTAAGGTATGCAAAGAATAAAAAGGTGGCAATTATCTGTTCAGTAGATGGTCCCATAAAACTTGGTGGGAAGGTGCTATGCACTGAAAATCTGCAGCAGGTTGTAAAGAAACCTTGGATCCTGCAGACATGATTGTAAGGTAAGTATGTATTGCGGGGTGGGGGGGCAAAGAATTGCCCAATTTGTGGTTTCTTGGTGTGGTTATACATGGTTTAATTCTACAGCTGGACTGGGGGGACACACATTGAAAGGTGCCCATACACCTTACAATTATCTGCAGATTCTCTGTGGTCAGATGGAAAAAGTGCAACAGATTGGTCCAGGTGGAGATTACTCCAGCCACACAGTAAAGTGTAGATGGAGAAATCTGTTGCACCTTTTCCATCTGACCACAGAAACTCTGCAGATAAATTGTAAGGTGTATGGCCAGCTTTACACTTTACTATTTGAGTATGGGGGAAGAGTTCTACTTTCTTTGTTCTCTTGCTCCAGCATGTTTGGTGAAGGGGAAGCAGCACACCAAGGTCATGACTCTGCCCTCTGATGCAGGCATGTTAGGTTAACTGTGTAATAGAGCTCTGCGGAGCGGAGTTAAAACCCAATAGTGACTGACATGAGCCTGTCTGTGTTAACCACAATCCCTCAATCAGCTGAGCCAAGGAGGAAACTGAAGAATCTTTGTACAGAGTCAGCTGCAGCGCAGGAGCCCCAGAGATGAAAAACTTGATAGAAATTCTGATTTCCCCCCTGCCCCCGCTCTATCCAAAACTACAAAAAAAGTTTCTGATTTCACCTACTTTAACCCCCTGTGTACTGCTGGCAGACCTCAGAGTTCCAGGAGATTCAAGTTACCCCACACACATGCAGCAGGTAAAGTCTCATTTTTTTTTTTCTCCAGGGTTGAAAAAACCCAAAACAACCTTATCCTTGGGCATGCGGCAATGACTGCTCATCCACCTCCCCCTCTGGCATGTCCCTCGGCTTCATGTTCAGTAGACTTGTATTAGATGTGATTTCAGTGGTCCTAATTGTACACTAAAGCTGGCCATAAACTGCAAATGTTGGATGGTTCCCAACAAACACAGTGGCTGTCAGCACCCCTCAATCAGCTGATCAAAAGGAGCAGGTCCGAAAATCAGCAGCCAATTTGGGTGTGTGGTAACCCTACAATTCTATTTCAAAGGCAAATGTGACAATGGGGGGGGGGAATTTATCACAGCAATTGCCACAGTTTTAACCTTAATGTTTTTATTTTTTAATGCACAAATCTGTTTAGCCGCTTCTTTTAACATATGCGTCTGACCTGAACTTGCACTATTCCAATTGCACGTGTTTTGTGGCTTCTGAAATTGGAGCATCACCTAACAATCACAACTTAAGTCCCCGTGACCACTTCGTCAAGAAGTGAGGGTAAGGATTTTTACATGGAGTTACGAGTCTTCTTTCCTGGAGTCTATTAAACCTCATTTATCAACATTACACGAGCATCAATCTGGTGCAAATATATCCCATGTAACCATATCAGAGTTCACACTCGCAATTCCGATGATAAATTCCACACTTAGTCTATCACTTTCAGTCAATTTAAATACAATCGGCTTAAATCTACATCCTGGCATGACTATACAAGTGACTTCCCTGCTAAATCAATCTCCATCTGTAACCGATCTCTCCCCTAATTAGATTTCTGAGAAGTTTGCTAAGTCAAGCTGCTTTACATGTTATAAACCCTACACCTGACTGAAGCACGATTTTTAATGCTTACATGATAAGTTGAGTTTGATTTATTTTACTTGTCAAGTGTATTTGTATATTTAAAGGTAAAATGATTCTCAGTGACACTTTAAATCAGTGGTTCTCAACCTGTGTAACCGCAGGACCCACATTTGTCATTAAGTCGTGACCCAAATCTCACCGCATTGGAACACATGGCATTGCGGTACTGTGCGGGTGATCAAACTGTGGGTGCCATTCAAAATGAATGGCAATGCAACACACCTCCCACACCAGAATATACGGTAGGTGCGATTGCATGGTAAAGTGCTGTACCAGTGTGAATGGGCCCTCAAAAACACTGACAGACGCACACAACCAGAGACACGATCACACACACACACACATAAACAAAATACATTTTTTGTTCTGTTTTTAAGATCCACCCAGTCTCCCTATCATACAAGAACTGGAGAGGATCCTCAGCCTGGGGTGCTGTGATGGAGCTCCATCCATATGTGCATTGCTTGTGCAGGTCCCTTGTGTGGCTCGTACAGGTGCCAGGAGCCAGAATGTGACGTCAGTCCAGTCTAGGCACCTCTACAGGGCACGTGAGGGAGCTGTAAGCAATAGACGTATAGATGGAGCTCTCTCCCGTGGCCATAGCCCCACCCCACTTAAAGCTGACACTCTACACCTGGCAGCATATTTTGAATGGCTGCTTAGTGTGAGAGCTGATATTGCTGCGCTAGGGGGAAACTGAGGAACCTCTCACCTAGAAAAGTGGAAGGCATGCGACGACCCAGTTTTGGGCCACGACCCACCAGACGAGAACCAAGGGTTTAAATAAAAACAAGGACGATAAAACGCTGCAATTTATTAAAACTGGAGGAAGTACAAGACAATAAATGTGAGTCAAAAAATCATAAAATCACCTTTTACCAATTGTGAGCTTCATAATGACCCATTTCATACCTCAGGCAATGTGCGTGCAGATCTTCAGAAACACGCTGAATTCCAGTCTACATATGTACATATACAGTCAGATCACTTTCATTTATCTATATCTAATGTGACAATCATCATCTGAACACTATGTCGCCCTGGAAGGTTGGATCCAGCCAAGCATTCCTTATCAGCATCGAATGTCTTCAGAGGAACATTAGTACATCTGAGATCCCATTTGTGGAGTAGAGCTTCCATGGACCAGTCCTCACTGTGGACAAATATTACTGATTTTAGTTCTACTGTTGCAATATGTTCCTCATCTATACAAACACAGCACTAGAAATGTGTGACTTTTCTTGCTTCAGAAATAGATTTACTTAGGCTGGGGTTTGTAAAATCAATGTTGAGTCAGTGTCATGAAGTCCTGAGCATATTGTTTCATGGAAAGAACACCTTTTTTGGTGTTTCAGAACGTTGGCAAATATTTGGGTTACAGAAATGGCCTGAGGAGACTAGGAATAATAAAAGGTTAAATACCTTAAATTTAGACACACAAAATTACAATCCCAGAAAGATCATTACCATTGCTTTGCAATCTACTAGGACTATCAATCTGGAGCAATTGCTTGAGGCCCCTTTCCCACAAGCCAACAGGTCATTGGGTTTCCAACCCTCCATTTACAGATGAAAAGCAGACAACAATGCATCTCTATGGCAGTGCGGATGAAAACATGACTAGGGATGCACCGATACCGAGTACTTGTACTCGCCCAAATGCTCCAATACTTGCAGATAGCAGAACCTCCGGTCAGAGGACTGGCAGTGCTGCAAGGGAACATGGAGCTGGCTTCCCAGCCAATCAGAAGCCAGACAGCCACCTCCCGACTTCTTGATAGGCCGGGAAGCTGGCTCGATGCTGATTGGCAGGGAAACCAGCTTCCCAGCCAATCAGCATGCAGCCGGCTGACGTGTCATTACCTGCCACACGGCTCACTGATTGCTCAAGAAGTCAGCTCCACGCTAGCGGAAGCACCGGTATTTGCAAGTACCGAAAGATAAATATCAGTCATACTGATCCCTACTGATGACCATTTGTTTACATCAGGAAACATCAGTGTCAGTTCAGGTCTGCAATTTGAGATGGATCAGCTCTCCGTTTTGACTGGCTGGGATTGAAGTAAACTAATGATCAGTTTACATCAGTTCAGGTTACGTCCATTTTTTGGGGGCTAACGTCCTAATGCAGCATGGCAGGCCCAATGCATGCTGGGGGAAAGCCAAGAAATATGGAAACTTACCATAGTATAACAACAAAAAGTCCAAAACAGACATGTAAAAAAACAGATGTAACCTGAACTGACAATGGATGCAGGGGTGCGGAATTTGTATCGCCCGACATCCAGGACATGCAAACTGTTGGCGTTATATAAATCCTGTATAATAATAATAATAATTCCGGCCGCTCATCAAGGACCCAAAAATACCAAGTTTAGAAATCTGTACGAAGAGACTGATGGCAGGATGGCTACATGGATATTGCTATTCGCAGCATTAAGACGATGGCCTCACTTTCCCTATGTCTTCTCACCGCCTCAAAAAACACGGTTTTGGGTACTCCATATGTGACCATAGCAACAGAGAAATAGTTTGAGTAAAACTAATTTCTTTATTTCCCTTTTTTCTTGTCATTATATACAGAATTAGAATGCATTAGACATCTGAACTCTATAGGTAAAATTTTGACAAATACCATCCATTTTTTGTTCTTACAGCAAAGTGGCCTATTGTCGTGGCTTTTTTATGTCTTCCTTTGGATCAAACACATAAAATTCACATAGGCCAATGTCACCGCTCCTTCACAGCAGCAATAGAGAGAACATCAGGTGCACCCTGGCTGAGCCAATCTTACTCCAGCATCAGCGGTTACTCTGGTCGCACACTGCAAGCTGCGCTGAAAGATTCTCACACACACACACACACACACACCTTGAACTTGATGGACCTGTGCCTTTTTTTTCCAAGCTTATCTACTATGTGGTGTGCTTGTGTGCCTGATTTTGAAATACTGCAATAATTATAAAAGGGTCTTTAAGCAGCAAATCACCTTCTGGCTTGATAAGTTGTCCAGAACTCAGCCTTGGAATTTCTTTCCATTATGAATCGAACAGTTACCAAGATGTCTTCAAAATCTACAAATAAACTCAGACTATTAGGATACAGTGTAATCTAACACATGCACAAATATATCCCATTGTTATTTTACAGCATTCTTAAGGTGCCCATACACCTGCCGATTATCGTACAATAATCGCGGGAAATCCCGCGATCGTAAGATAATCGGCAGGTGTGTGGAAGGCGTGCGACCGTTTCTACTGTACAGTCGCACGTCTTTTGTCTTACGAGCAGGCTCAAAAACCCGCCGAGAATCGTACGATTGTCGGTGGGTTTGTGGCCTGCTCGTAAGACAAATGCCGCACACTGCCCGTTCAGCATTGCAGTCATCGGAAGCCCGGGCCTTAGCGGGGCAGGCTTGCGATGATCGCAAGTACGATCTGCCTGTCCAAGATGGGCAGATCGTACGTTTTTTTAATAACCTTGCAACCATCGCAAGACAAAAAAAGTATTGCGATGGTTGTAAGGTGTATGGCCAGCTTAAGTATTACAATAAGCACAATATTAAACAGTACAATTATTCTACTCAATCTGTTATAGCGGAAAAACCTCTTTAAAGAGTATCTTTTGTCATGCTGTATACTTTTCTGATGATGTTGTCATTGACAGACTTACAACCAGCATGTTAATCTCAGAGCAATACAGCACTTGTTCATTATCACTGCAAGTGAGGTGACTAACACATGCAGCTTGCAAGTCACACAATGGCAGTTTCCAGCAGACAGGAAATTAGACAATGGCAACTACCAGCAGGCAGGGATGTTGTGTAGCCACTTGAAGCCGGGGGTGTTAAACCTCCTTCCTGTCCAGGCCATTTTTCAGTATTCAGCGCTGCGGTACCTTGCCTCAAGCTAAAATTTACAAGTTGATGAGTCAGAACATGGGAAAGTTTTCCTAAAGCAAGAACTCCGACATTAAATAGTCCTTATTTATCAGAGTGCCTAATAGGTAATCTGTCCCAATCAGATTAATTATTTTGATTTCTTACATAGACTGGAATAATATGACTGTATATCTGTCCATTTTAAAGTATATCTGTCATGAGGGAAATATCTGGGTTGGCATTGTCCTTTTTAAAATGTTACTTGCCTAGTTATCTCTGACTTCAACACTTATGAGAAAAGTCAGAATTCCCTACGTTGATCAGCCATAACATTATGACCGCTGAGAGGTGAAGTGAAAACATTGATTATCTCATTACAATGGCACCTGGAGGTGGGTGGGCTATATTAGGCAGCAAGTTAACATTTTGTCCCTGAAGTAAATGTGTTGGAAGCAGAAAAAAAAATGGGCAAGCGTGAGGATTTGTGGGACTTTGACAAGGGCCAAATTGTGATGGCTAGATGACTGGGTCAGAGCAACTCCAAAACTGCAGCTCTTGTGGAATGTTCCCGGTCTGTGGTGGTGAGAACCTACCAAAAGTGGTCCAAGGAAGGAAAACTGGTGAAAAGGCGACAGGGTTCATGGGCAGCCAAGGTACAGGGGGGCGAAGTCTGGCCTTTGCAGTCCGATCCAAAAGAAGAGCTACTGTAGCTCAAATTGCTGAAAAAGTTAATGTTGGTTCCAATAGAAAGGTGTCTGAACACACAGTACATTGCAATTTTTGCATATGGGGCTACGTAGCCACAGACTGTACAGGGTACCCATGCTAACCCATGTCCACTGCCAAAAGCATCTAAAATGGGCACGTGAGCATCAGAACTGGACTAAGGAGCAATGGAAGAAGGCAGCCTGGTGGCCTCTTTCAGCAGGATAATGCTCCCTACCACACTTCCAAAATGGTTCAAGAATGGTTTGAGGAACACAACAATTAGTTTGAGGTGTTGGCTTGGCCTCCAAATTCTCTAGATCTCAATCAAATCGAGCATCTGTGGGATGTGCTGGAAAAACAAGTCCAATCCATGGAGACCCCACCTCACAACTTACAGGTCTTAAAGAATACGCTACTGACGGCTTGGTGCAAGATACCACGGCATACCTTCAGAGTTATAGTGGAGTCCATGCCTCGTCGGATCAGGGCTGTTTTGGTAACAAAAGGGTGACCTAGAGTACTCAATATTAGGCAGGTGGTCATAAATATTATGGCTGATCGGCGTATCAGTCAGTGACATAAAGACCTGATGCCAAAACATAGCATTTTCCTAAGTTCACAGCAAAGGATGCCTACATATTTGTCCAAGTACAGTTGCCTGTTAACATGAACATTTTCTTATTGCTAAATAGATTTTTGTTAGAACTTTCATTTGACAACTTTACCCTTTGGTTCATAGAAGACATCAGATCCCAACACTATATCGATAGGAGGAAGATCCAGAAGATCGGGCGATACCTCGCCCCACGTCAGTCCCAGGACCGGTATTCCCAACAGATCATTCTGCCTGCAGCTCCTGGAACAATTCTGTAAGCACTGTGGCATAGCTGCTGAATCTGATAATATAACATTAGCAGCACACTTTGCAGCCAGTACTCCAGGGAGGCTCACACCTGCTCCAACCTTCAAAAGCAAGATGAAAAAAGATGAGCTGTAAGAAACACATTATATCGTTCTCTCTCTCTATCATATTATATACCATAGGTTTCAAATCACTGGTACATGTACCCCAGGGGCTTAATTTGACAGGTTTAGGGGGGGCATGTGATGGAAACAAGAACCTTCATTGTACAACAATTTGAATACAGTGGGGAACCAGCAGACTTCACTGACTCCTTACAAACTGATGACCCATTTGTTGGACTTAGGGCCAGATTGCACTTTTTTATCTAAGTAACACTATCTGCCTTAGCTTGTAGCAGTGTGAAAGAGCTCTAACGCAGTGGTTCTCAACCTTTCTAGGGCCGGGACCCCTTGGTAACATTTGCCAAGTTGTGGTGACCCCCAACCATAAAATTTAGGGATTCACCAATACTGGTATCTGTGTGGGCTCTTGGGAGGCTATGCGAGCTCTCAGGTGGCAAGTGGGACTCTCTGGTGGCATCCAGTGCGGGCTCTGTGGTGCCCATTGTGGGCTCTGTGGTGATCAAGCACTCACCTCCCCTCACTCCTGCCTGCTCTCCTCTCTCTGATCCTCTCTGGCCGCTACTGCTGCAGCGCCATCTAGGAGTACTGACAGGAGGCTGAGGAAACTCTTACCTAGAGCAGCACAAGGCACGTGGGGACCCCCTCAACTATGGGTTGCGACCCACTTTTGGGTTGAGAACCACGGCTTTTCACAATTATACTTCTCGTGAAAATCCTGCCTTTCTGGTCTGTCCAATTGAGACTTGCACATGTGTAAGCAATGCCGGAAATGAATAAGGTATGCAAAAGGATAATAATCCGGCAATTATCTATAAATATCTGTAGGCTGCCATTACTGAACATTATCAAAATTCCAAACGTATATATATTGTGGGGTTTATATGAGGTACATGATTCTCTTTAGTCGTTAAAAACACAATTTATTTTGTACATCTTAAAACCAAAATACTTATATACAAAATCAACATAGAAATTGATAAAACTCTGTTATTTTGTGAGACGAGCGGTCTAGAGCATGCCACAGTGATGGACGCATGAGGAGGGTATCCCCAGTGTTGCTGCAAAAGACGCCTTGGATATGTATAAGACAAACAGACTAGTACTAAGGATTGGTGTAATATAAGTATTAAAAGAGAACTATGGGGTAACCTTTTTATCCCATAGTTCTCTTTAGGGTCACGGGAAGACATATTCTAACATCCTCCCGTGACCCAAAGCTTAGTATATAGCGAGATACTGCTCACTATATACCAAGATCACCGCAGCTGGGACGGATCCCGGCAATACTGTCGAGATCCACCCAGCTGCTTGAGTGACAGCCAGCGCCTATCTAGAGGCAGAGCCAGCTGTGCCCGCCCCCTACCCCATCCGTTCCTCCACTCAGCGCTGGAGGTTCGGAACGGGGAGGGGATCCCTGTGGGGAGATGATCAGAAAGTGAGCGAGCGACGGTATGCGTTCACTCACTTCCCGATTTATAGAGCCGACCTGTGACAGTTTCATTTTGTCACAGGTCGGCTCGAACTATGAGGATGAGTGAAAATCACTCACCTCATAGTTCTCTTTTAAGGTGGTTTATTTCCTCCTTGGAAAGCTGCCTATATTCCTCTGATGACACTACTGCGAAATGCGTTGGAAAGTGAAACTACATGCTTTTTCTTTATAAGCATTTTGATTTTTTAAGATGTACGAAATAAAATTGTGTTTTTAACGATTAAAGAGAATCATGTGCCTCATCCAGTTTATTATGACCACCTGACGTTTGTAGGCAAATTAGCTTTAATTTTGCTCTGAAGTTGCTAGAGGGCCAGACCATTATAAATAGGGAAGCAGGTTGTTTACCACAACAGTAGAAGTTATTTTCTTCTGAAGATACGGGTAAATAACGCGATTTAACATCCTTTGAACGTGGGATGATTGTTGGCGCTCGGAGCCATGGAGCGAGTATCAGCAAAACAGCAGAATTCGTTAAATGTTCAAGAGCAGCTGTTGTTAAAGTGTTTAAAGACTGGACTGTCAGCCGAAAATCTGGGTCTGAATGTACAAATTGTGGCCGTCAGCGACTAGTCAATGTTAGGGCAGAACGGAGAGTGGCAAGACTGGTACAAGACAACAGAAGAGCAACAGTGCAGTGTCAGATTCCTCGCATCACCTTTCAACATCTCGTGGAGTCACAAGGCGGCCCAACGAAGTCATCTCGTGGAGTCATCTCGTGGCCCAACGAAGTACTGATGGGGTGGTCATAATAATCTGGCCAATCAGTGTGTAAACCCCTCAATATACATACTTTTGGAATTTCAGTGAGTATGGGGGAGGCTAAAGAAAGGCCATACACAGGATCCAAATAGGGGCTATTTGTTTGATGTAAACATTATTAAAAGGTGTCTTTGTTGTCATTTTCAAGATATAGGTGACGTTCCCCTTTAAGATATATAAATCTGTACAATTCTATAGCTAAGTGACCATTGCTTAGTTGGCAAAACTGTTCGATTTTTGGAGTCTGAGAGCGAGATCTTCCTGGCAAAATTCTCCGTTCTGTTTAGGGCCTCTGGGAGTCTTGCTTATATTGCTACAAACAGGAAGTTTTCACTACTTCATAAAAGAATATGAAAAAAAAATCAAAAAACAGAAGGGGCATTAACTCTTATAATTGCCTTAAAGGAGAACTATGGGGTCAGTGTTTTTGCCCATAGTTCTCCTTAGGGTAACGGGAGGACACAAACTAGCGTCCTCCCGTTACCCTAAGCTCAGTATACCGCTAGCTACAGCTCTCGGTATACTGAGACGCCGGAGCGGATCCCGACTTAGATGCCGGGATCCGCCCGGCTGCGTGAGTGACAGCTGGCTCTGCCTATCTAGAGGCAGAGCCAGCTGTACCCGCCCCCTCCCCCGTCCGTTCCGCCAGTCAGCGCTGGCAGATCGGAGCGGGGAGAGGGGAATCCAGCCCCTCCCCCTGTCACGGCAGAGAGCTGTGACAGTCTCATTGTCACAGGTCGGCTAGAACTATGAGGTGAGTGAAAAGCACTCACCTCATAGTTCTCCTTTAAATTATTTGCATTCCTAATAACTCAAGCACAGAGATGTCACCAAAGTCTCAGATATATTTAGGAAACCATACGATGACCCAACTCTGGGCAGGGTAAAACGTAACCCTCGCAGCTGGGCTACCACCCGCACTGCAAAGGTTAAGTGCACATTATTGTCTACAAACAGGGGCCATCCAGCTGTGTTTTAACTACAAATCCCAACCTGCCTCTGGGAGTAATGCCCGAAACTGTCAGTCTTGCAATGCCTCATGGGACGGCCACAACAGCTGGAAGGCCGGAGTTGCCCATCCCTGGTCTAAAATAACAAAGATATGCTCACCTAAACCTCGGTCCTGCCTGGTGCTAGAATGGTCCCCGCAGCCTCTCTCCAACTCTGCTCTGGTGGTGGAATGCTTCTTGGCGTCCTGACGTCTAATACACTGTGTTAGACATGACTCACGGGTCATTGGACCGCCGGAGTGGAGAGGGTTAGAGGCTGCGTGGACCAGTCTAGCAGTAGTCAGGACTGAGGTCCCAGTGAGTACAGCTTTGTTATTTTACACCCTAGACGAAAATGAGCACTTAAACCTTGCAATGCAGTTTTATTCTGCCCAGAGTTCTTGAAACATCACTTTTTGGGAGTTTTGACCCTTTAAAGTATTTGTAGCAAAAAATACATTTGGAGCAGGCATGTTTAACATATCATTAATAGTATTCCCTCTGACTTGTGTATTGTATGAATAGATTTAAAAGGGAAATAAACAAACATACTTCTAACACTCTCTTGCCAGCTATGACAGATCGGTGGGACCATATATACTGTGCAAGGACCAGTGCACAGGGCCAGACATACATTCCATATTCTGAATCCAGTACCTGGAAAATAAAATATAGATGTTTAAAAATTGGTAAACAGCGGTAAAATATCTTCCTTGTACTGTTTTGCTCTTACAGTTCGGACCCGATCACACCAGATGTTTTGGGGCTGCACTGGTCACTTTTTCCAGCCCATCCCCAATGCATAGACAAGGCAATTTGAGGGAGGAAAAATGCCTCTCCCCAAGACCCTACAACAGGGGTAGGCAACCTCGGCACTCCAGCTGTTGTGGAACTACAAGTCCCAGGAGGCACTGCAGGACTCTGCTAGCCACAGGCATGACTCCCAGAGGAAGAAGCATGGTGGGATTTGTAGGCTCAACACAGCTGGAGTGCCGAGGTTGCCTACCCCTGCCCTGCAAGATTTTGCACTTACAGATGAGATTTTCTAAGGTGATCTAACCTTACCAGGATGCCTCTGTGGGGCCAGGACTACACCACCAGTGCCTCTCTCAACCAGGAAGTGGAAAGGCAGTAATTGTAGATAAAAGCAACAAAAAAAATAATGTATTAATTAATGTAAGATGATTTCATATCAGCATGGAGAGATGCATATAGCATACCCTTTGGTAGCATATAAACACTGCAACTCAACTAACTGCTTGATTGTGCTGCTGCTCCCTCTCCAAGTCTGAGCCCTACTGTTCAGGGATGCAAGAGGTTGATACCAAGTGAAATTCAGGTACTTGCACTGTTTAAATGAAACAAATATATACATTTAATTATGTAGCAATAAGAGCTGCATTCATTTGTGTCTTTTATACCTCCAGGTCAAGTTATGAAGGAATGTAAAAAGTTGGTCCTTGCAGTGGAGCTACCCCCGCACTGCAAGGGTTAACTGCTTGCTTTTTTTCTAGGGGCTCAAATTGAAAAAATATACTCATCCAATCCTCGATTCTGTCTTGCTGCCAGACCGGTCCAGATCCTCTGGCGATCTAAGCCCTGCTAACATAATCATGTTGAATGCAGTACATTCACCTGCATTAGACGTGAGGACGCCAAGGAACATACCACAGCTGGAGCAGAGGGGAGTGTGGATCGCCGCCGTGAGGAAAAAAGAACACTTAACCCTTGCAGTGCAAGAGTAGCCCCACTGCAAGGGTTAACTTTTTGCATACATGGAGCTCTTCTTTAAAAGAACAGGTCAATCTGGATAATTAGACACCAAACATGTCAAGATTTAGAATTGCGCACGATCGCAAAAAACTACCATACCTAAAATTGGCCATAGGCAACAATTTAAAAGCTTTTACCGTTTATCAATTTAGTGTTATCAGTGGCCCTAGAATTATTGCTCTCACTCTGACATTTGCGGGGATATGTAACATGTGTGGCGTAATCATTTTCGCACATAGGTGCGTCTGACATGTATTTACGTTTGTATGTGCGTGCACACAGGGGATTTTCCTTTCTTTTTACTGTACACTTAACTTTATTGCTATCACATAAGGGGCTAAGAAGCCCCCTATGTGATTGCAAATATATCATGGCCGGTCCTCTTTATGGAGACATTAGGGGCCTCTAAGACCCCCAATGTCACCTAGGGACCCCCAAAGCAGCTGATGAAGCAGAGATCTGCTTCATTAGCTTCTCTTCTGGCTATAGCGGCCAGAAAAATGACAGCTGAAGGTGGAAGTAAAGTTATACACATAGCTTCCGGCATCAGAGGTCAGAAGAGAGTACAGCAAGTAGGAGAATGCTGATCTATCCTCCATTTACACTGTGAGCAGCTGCTGTGCCAGTCCCGGGCCCGCATGGGGGACAGCGAAGCCCGGGATAACCGGCAGTGGCAGTGAGCCAGCACCTTTTTTTCTACCCCAGTCCCCCACACACTTACCTGTCAGCTGCGCTCGTCCCCGCCGCCGGTCCCGAAGCGATCCTCCGCACCCCAAACTTCCGGAAGGAAGGATAGGCTCCTTCGGCCATTAATCAAAGAGGGAAGGGGCGTGGCCTGTCACAGGGCTGTGTGTGTCTATGGACGCACACAGCCGCTGCAGGCACGAGCGCGCACGGGGGCCTCCATTAGAACGATGGTGGCGACCGTTCAGGGGGCGGGGGGAAGAGCATGGCGGTGACCCACTAGAAAACGAGGAGTGAAGCATTTTTAAGGAAAAAAAAGGAGGGTCTCCTTTAAGGAGTAATTAAAAAACAATTTGGCTTTAATGTCACTAAGTCTGGCATCTCATGTGCTGTCCATAGTGCTGATCCTACTTGTTACACCGACGGCACTGTCACGGCACGTTCACATAGAGTTTTAGTGTGCTTTACCACCCTGCACACTGCATGTAAAGTAGAATTATCTGAACCATTATAAAACAAACTAAAAATAACAGAAACATACTGTATATCTAAAGTCAAAGCTTTTTTTTTATTACTTCTTCATAAAGTACGGAATGGATGAAGTGTTGTCAAAAAAAAAAATCCCAAACAGGGCTACCTGTATAAGAAGAGCATGAATCATTTCCCGTTCTTGTTAGAAGCATTTCTAATGCTCCTATGCCTGTTGCAACCTCCCAGCTCCTACTGGTGGTTGCTTGTTATCACTAGACCTGTCCTAAACTTCCAGCTTAATGAGCCTGGTCACACACCTTCAACACTTCATCAGCTGTGGGCTACTGAGCCTGGCCACACACCGCTAAGAGCCGGTCAGTTGTAGGCTATTGAATCTGGCCAAATCCTCAGCACCTGTCAGCCCTGCGCTAATGAGCCTGGCCACACACCCCTAAGCACCACTCTGTCAGCTCTGGGCTAATAAGCCTGGCCACATACCCTCAGCACCTGTCAGCTCTGTTCATGGATTACTCTCTGCTGCCAGTCCTGACCTCAGCCTTTCCCTGGAATACTCTCTGCTGCCAGTCCTGACCTCAGCCTTTGCCCCACCAGTCCTGACCTCAGCCTTTGCCCCACCAGTCCTGACCTCAGCCTTTGCCCCACCAGTCCTGACCTCAGCCTTTCCCTGGAATACTCTCTGCTGCCAGTCTTGACCTCAGCCTTTGCCCCACCAGTCCTGACCTCAGCCTTTCCCTGGAATACTCTCTGCTGCCAGTCCTGACCTCAGCCTTTGCCCCACCAGTCCTGACCTCAGCCTTTCCCTGGAATACTCTCTGCTGCCAGTCCTGACCTCAGCCTTTGCCCCACCAGTCCTGACCTCAGCCTTTCCCTGGAATACTCTCTGCTGCCAGTCCTGACCTCAGCCTTTGCCCCACCAGTCCTGACCTCAGCCTTTCCCTGGAATACTCTCTGCTGCCAGTCCTGACCTCAGCCTTTCCCTGGAATACTCTCTGCTGCCAGTCTTGACCTCAGCCTTTGCCCCACCAGTCCTGACCTCAGCCTTTCCCTGGAATACTCTCTGCTGCCAGTCCTGACCTCAGCCTTTCCCTGGAATACTCTCTGCTGCCAGTCCTGACCTCAGCCTTTCCCTGGAATACTCTCTGCTGCCAGTCCTGACCTCAGCCTTTCCCTGGAATACTTTGTCCCACCAGTCCTGACCTCAGCCTTTCCCTGGAATACTTTGTCCCACCAGTGCTGACCTCAGCCTTTCCCTGGAATACTTTGTGCCACCAGTCCTGATCTCAGTCTGTCCGTGGAATACTCTCTGCTGCCAGTCCTGATCTCAGTCTGTCCGTGGAATACTCTCTGCTGCCAGTCCTGACCTCAGCCTGCCCCTGGAATACTCTCTGCTGCCAGTCCTGACCTCAGCCTGCCCCTGGAATACTCTCTGCTGCCAGTCCTGACCTCAGCCTGTTGCTGGAATACTTTGTCCCACCAGTCCTGACCTCAGCCTTTCCCTGGAATACTCTCTGCTGCCAGTCCTGACCTCAGCCTTTGCCCCACCAGTCCTGACCTCAGCCTTTCCCTGGAATACTCTCTGCTGCCAGTCCTGACCTCACCCTTTCCCTGGAATACTTTGTCCTACCAGTCCTGACCTCAGCCTTTCCCTGGAATACTTTGTGCCACCAGTCCTGATCTCAGTCTGTCCGTGGAATACTGTCTGCTGCCAGTCCTGACCTCAGCCTGTTGCTGGAATACTCTCTGTTAGGGATGCACCAAAATGTCGGCCGCCAAAAGATGTCAGCCGAAAATGGTACTTGGCCAAAATACGTGTGTGTGTGTGTCGTTAAGTGGTCACCACTCCAAGCTCGCTCCCGTAATGGACTACAATCTCACGTTTAGTTGAATAATTTGTATTGGAACTGTAGTCCATCAAGGGAGTGAGCTTGGAGCGGTGACTACTTTACAACACACACAGGAACCATGGGGAACATAAGTAGCCACCCTCCAGAAGGAAGGACAGTGTCCGCACCAATTCAGAGATGATTTGAGGATCTACAGCCGAGTGATACACAAATAAGATACATTTTTGTTAATAGTTAAACTGCATTTTTGACTGCATTTTTAAGATTTAATTCCTGAGTTTAGTGTCACTTTATCCATCTACGGAAGGGAGGATTAGTTCTAGGTCAGCAGAAGCGGGGGGGTTGAATGAAGAATTGCTACAAGTTCTCTGATAGTCCACTTATCCTTTGGGCCCTTGTTCACACATACAGCAGTGACCTGCGTTTTACCACACCGGATTAACGCAGGTCAACATTAGGACACAGAAAATGATTGTTATTTTTGTGTCCTTTTCACACCACAATGCGGCTGTGATAGACGGTGTGCTGCATTTCTCTGCAGTGCAGTGGATGCCACCGCACGGCAGCTGACCTGAATGGAGTGTACACATTGTGAACGGAGACTAAAGGATAACTCAGAATATAAGGTAGGAGGGGATGGAGAAAAGAAAATAAATGGGGAGGGATGGGGAAACGCACAAGCCAAAGTGCAAACAGCCCCCTAATAAAGTCTTCTGGACTTAGGCGAGTGGTTCCTCTCTCCTTGCACATCCGTACATGTCAACCAATGGTTGTTACTCCCCAAACTACACAAAAACTTTTTGGAACCGCACATAATAATAATATTAATAAATAACAACAATAATTTAAAAAAAAAAAGGACATAACACACACAAAACAGACGGTCCTGCACCCCTTATCAGAGGTTCCATCTAACATCCCCAATTGTATCTGAAATAAAAGACTGGTATAACTTTCGATATTCTTCGAAAAGCAGCACATGTGACAGTGACAGTGAAAGCAATGTCAGGTACTGAGGATGGTGCGAATGACACCGCGCTTTCCTGATTGGCCAGACTCGAGCAGTGATCGTCCAGGCTCGGGCAGTGATTGGCTGCCGCAGCAGCGATCGGGTTAAAAGCTGCCTGCACTTCTGCACGTAGCCCATGGCGCCACATTGTGGACAATAACAGAACAAGCACCTCGGGGATGGTCAGCCGGAGCTCCCTGTCGGCCTCCTCCTGGGTGTAGACATACTCCCGGAGCGCGACTCGAGGCTCCCCTTCATCCCCCATTCAGAAACATCACCTGGAGAAACTCCTCCGCACGTGCGCCGCCATTGAGTCGCTCAGTGATGGCGACATCAGCGGTGGTGACGGAACACGTCGGCCATATTGGTGGAGGAAACCGCAACCTTTATTCGGCCGCGGGCGTGAAGACGCTGTCACAACAATGCGTGCATTCATTTAGTTATATATTCGGTTAAATAAAATACATGGGGCACCCATAGAACCATCGGCGCCAAATTTACTATGGTTTTCTAGTATAACGTCTGCGCTGACCTTCTCAACATGGCGGCTCTCTCAGGATGAGGCGTGCGGAGGGAACATTACTTCCTGGTAGGTGTGAACCAATAGGAAATGTGTAGGGAAAGGTGGGCGGAGCTTTAGTTGTCTTCTGAGCTACTGCGAGGTGGGTACCAGGAGCGCGCTTGGTTGGGAACACCCCGGGATGAACCACAAGAGCAAGAAGCGCATCAAGGAGGCCAAGCGGAGTGCCCGGCCCGAGCTAAAGGACTCGCAGGACTGGAGCCGGCATAATTACATTGAGGTGTACCGGCTGAGCCCCAGCAGTGTGCCGGTGAGACCTCCCACCTCTACACATTATGTATTGTTGGAAGGGACAGGGCTCAGTACCCCATGGCTCTGCCCTATCATAGGCGAACATTGAGAGGTGATACATTGTTACAGCAGACACATGGTACATACGGTCATATTGTACTGGGTGAGGGGGAGGGGCTACACCTGGAAGTCAATGGAGAAAGAAGTATTGAATGGAGCGTCCTGCCAGGATTTGCCTCCTTTTTCCCTAATCTGCTTAAACTCTCCCAAAAATATTATATTTTCCTAACGCCCTGTAGAATAAAAAGGTTGTATTTGCATTTTTTCATGTGATGTGATACGTACGCAACTGTTTATTAAATAGTAGAAAGTCCATTCCAATAACTTTTACTTTACTGCTATTACAAGGGGACAGAGCATTCCTCTTTATGGGGGACATCAGGGGTTTATTAGACCCCTAACGTCTCCCCTACCCTGTGCTACAGACTGTGCAGGATCATCTGTTTGCCTGGCTTATTGACTGGTATTTTGACAGCGCTGAACCTGGAAATGCTTAGAGCTGAACGCTTCCGTGTTTACACTCTGCAGAGGACATACAGGGGTGGCACCTCATTAGTCATAGTGGGGGGTACTGTGCAAGTCACATAACGCGAGCAGTGGCACTGCGCCAGTCACATTAAAAAAATGGCACTATTTCAATGTGAACCCTTAGCATTGACCACCTCCCCAAAAAAAAAACAGGAATTCAGGAAGCGGCAGTACCTGGCTCCTCCTGAACGCCTGCAACCCACCACTCAACCACATCTCAAAAGCAGTCAATTGCAGGGGCCTGGTAGTTGGCTGCTAATCCCAAGCAATGCATGGTGGAAGGAGGAGGTTGCATGCTACCTTAGCCCTCATTTACGCTATGCAATGTGGGACTCCAGTGGCAGGAATCCCAAATGTGACAGCAGCCGCATCTGTAAGCAACAGCCAGCGTGTGATACAATTACATGTGGTTTGGCATAGATCACTGTCCCTGGATGCAGGATAGGTGCGTCCAGGGACCGTGATCTATCCCAAGCCACATGTAATCGTATCACATGCGGACTGCCGCTTGCAGATGCGCCCACTGTCACCCGGTGTTTTAACTTGAATGGGTGACATCGGCCGCATTTAAACAGGAGATTTGTGATTCCTGCCACAGGAATTCATAGGTTCCTGCTGCAGGAATCCCAAATCGCATAGTGTGAATGTATCCTTATATATGGATGCACCACATATGCCAGCCTGGCAAGGGGAAGACTTTGAGTGGGTTGGGGGTAAGCTTTAACCTTTTAAAGCCCAACATTGGGAAATTTTGTTTTTAAATTGCCCCCAACTATTTGTTTTTAAACTCCTTTCCAGTTTTTTTTTTACTATGTTTAACCTTGACAAAGACACCGTGGGGGGCCCTGAAACGTTAACATGTATTTTGAAGACTTTTACAGAGTGAAAAGAATATTTTTGGGTGTTGGTTGACTTTTCAGATTCTTCAACGGCACCGTCCTTTGCATCCTCATCAGTTCGCAGGCTGTGTAGTGCATATAGACAATTTGAATATGTATTGGGGGGTGACCCAGGCTGCACAGGGTTTTGTGGTGTTAATGACCAGGGATCCTATTGATAGTATATGCGGCTTTCACCCCTCCCGGATAATCATTTACCAGCCTAAGGGGTGCTTACATCTAAATGGATACTGGGAATTCCATATGCAGAAAGCTGCTTTGTGTTCTTTATCATGCTGTAGAAGGAGATTCGTTGTGAAAGAGCCTTTAAAAAGCCAAACACAGTTCTCAATGGACAGCCTTAGCATGGAAAAAATTGAAAGGTCATAGTTGCTTGATAAGGAGTGTGAAATGTGCATTTGCTCTTTAACCCATTCACTGGAGGAGGCATTTTTAATTTTTCACACATATGCTAAAATGCACATTTTGCTTTATACAGGAAAACACACTCCCCTCCCTTTTAGATGGTAAGCCCTCAGGGGCAGGGCCCTCCTTACCATCTTGTCTTAAATTGTATTGTGACTGTAATGTCTTCCTTATATTGTAAAGCGCTGTGCAAACTATTGGCGCTATATAAATCCTGTATAATAATAATAAAGGGCTGATTATATAAACGTCCTGCCCAGTGCATAGGCATGCCTACTATATTCCTGCCACTAGATGGAGCTGTGGAGCATGGGAAATTCCTATGTTATGCGCCTCCATCTAGTAGTGGGAATGCCGTGCGAATTAGGGATGCACCGATGCCAAGTACTGTACTCGGTACAAGTACAGATACTTTTGAGCTCCAAGACTAGACTAGAGAAAAATTCAAAAGTTAGGAGGCAGCTGTCATTTGTAAGGAGCACACAGAGCTCCTGGGATTTGTACATCTCTGTTTTAATGTACGATTTTGTTTTTATAAATATATATAAGTGATGCACCGATACCATTTTTGCAAGTACTGGTACTGATACATTTTTGTCATGTGACAGTTTTTCTAAAACAATACAGACTAATGATTTCAGGACAGTGGTGGAGCGCCAGAGCCAGGTCCCAGCTGCAACCCTGGTAGTTCTCATGAAAATGCCAAGTATCGGCACCGGTATCTGAAAAGTATCTGTGCATCCCTAGTGCGAATGTTTATACATCAACCTCTTTAAGTTTTATGTAATCTGCACTAATCAATAGTTAGAATCGTTGGCAAAGATTCTTTTCGATTAGTCGCCACCGCTCTGCTCGTCCGTTCTTCTCCCCGCTGGTAGTGGCTGTCCCTTTCAATCCCCACTGCTCTCCCCGCCTGTATCTGCAGGGCAGCGGGAACACAGACCACTGCAGCCGGCACCAGCGGGGAGAAGAGACTGCGGTGACTGCAATCCCCTGCTTCTGCCCCCCGTGCCTCTGCTGCTGCTCTGTTCCTCCTCCTGACCGCCCCGTTCTTTCTCCGCTGCACTCCCCATTCCCTTCCCTGCTCCTCCGTGCCCCCTCTTCTGCCGGTGTTCTATCGATCCCTCGGACTCGAG
Source organism: Nanorana parkeri (assembly GCF_000935625.1). Classification (NCBI taxonomy): domain Eukaryota; kingdom Metazoa; phylum Chordata; class Amphibia; order Anura; family Dicroglossidae; genus Nanorana; species Nanorana parkeri. The sequence continues at coordinate 533,732 of NW_017306477.1, read as the reverse complement.
TCTGAGGGATTGATAGAACACCGGCGCCGTCTTTCATCAGTGGCTGGAAACAATAGCCAGCCTGCTATTGGATATTTGAAATTGCAATAGCAGGCTGGCTATTGCACCCGCCCACTGCCTGCTGTCAATCAGCAGAGGAGGACCTGATGGAGAACTGCCTCCTTGAGTTCCCTCCTCTGCTATTGCAATTTAAAATCAATAACAGGCTGGCTATTGCTCCCAGCCACTACCTGCTGTGTTGACATTCAGCTGCCTCAGCAGCTGAATCCAGTGAAGTGGAGAACCTGTCACCTCCAATGTGCCATCACATATGGGGCTTGTAAGCCCCCCATGTGATAGCAATGAGGTAAAAAAATAAAATTAATAAGTTCCTCAACGCTGCAAAACGCGCGTACACCAACTGAAACACAAGTCGGGTGCACCTACATAGAAAAACAACGATTACACTACACGTCGGGTATGGCCGCATATTTTATTTTTAAATTAAGGATTTTTTTTTTTTTTATACGATTAATCAAAAACAGTAATAGGCTAACTAATCGATTTTATGAAAATAATCGATAGCTGCAGCCCTAATTAACTTCATATTGGCTCCATTTTAGCCTTTTAAGTATACCATTAAAAGCGTTTTGTTATACAGACATTCTTCGGTTACCGACTTACCTGCTTTGCGACCACTCGCACTTACGACGGACTGCCGAGCGACCTCCGACCTAATGATTTTAGGACAGTTGTGAAGTGCCAGGGCCCGGTCGCAGCTGCAATCCTGTTCTACCACTGACTACAAATCCAAGCAATACATTGTACAGCAATGCAGAATAATAGAAAGCTTCATACTCTGCTGCTCCAGGGTGCTGACCTGATGTCCCCATCGGAGGATCACAGGAGGGCTGTGCGGGGTATGTAAACAGGTGCTGCATGGTTAACAGGAAAGCTGCTAAGGTCCCCAGCAAACGCAGGACCTCAGGCAGCCGCTGCAGTTAAAAAAATTAAGTGCCGGTATCGGCACTTGGTATCGGGGCATTTTCACGAGTACTCATGAAAATGCCCAGTATCGGTCCATCCCTATTTAGTGACATTTCACTTTCCTTCCTGTAGATTCAACAGGAAGTGAGTGGATATCTTTCCAATGAGGGAAATCCTTCAACCGTTGTAGTGGGAAAAAAGTGTCCCCAATGGAACATTTTCCCTCTATCATGTTATAGTGATCATAGAAATGAGAGAGAAATGCACTGCCACACAGCAGCACACACACTATGTGTATCATAATATGTGCTGCTGCTAGTGTGATAAGATGTATTTTTTTTCTTACAATTGTCTTCTGTGTGTGCTGGTCTTGAGCCTACGTTGAGCTGCTCAGCTGATCTAGTGTGAATGAGCCCTTAATTGTATTCATGCACACAAAGGGAAAGGTCCATCTGTATAATCCTAGAGCAAACACCCTGTAAATTAGTCCTACACCCTCAGTGGAGAGCACCCCCAGTGGAGAGCACTGGGTGTGGATTGATTTTTGACCTGCAGTGCGAATAAATATACATTTGTCATTTGTTTACTGGTGACCAAATCTGATATTGGAAGAACTGTGGAGTTACACTATTATACACAGGAAGAGTTCGACTTCAACATTCTCTTATTGGCCAGACTGCAGATTAAGCTGAATTCCAGGTAATACTTTAAAAATAAACACAGATTAATGCTGTTATGTGTTCATTATAAAATAATAGAATGTATTATTAAAAGTGGATAATGTAAGTGTCTGACAGCCAGTGGTGGACTGAGATGCCAAGCGGCCCATGTGCAAGAACAAATTTTGGGCCCCATCATTTAATTACTGGCCATGTAAAAAGACTTGGGAAGTGAGGCCTTTCTCAAGATGACCTGCACCCCCTCCTGTGAAACGTCGGATTAATGTTCTTCTTTGTATATTCTTGTTTTAAGGTCCTGGGAGTACCTGTCTCTACCTGATTGGTATTAACTGGGTGCACTCCTCTACTGTATGGTAATGGCATTTAAGAGCTGTTTAGTGTAGTAATCCTCTAAGGCTGCATGCTGATGTCACCCCAGGGGGTCGGAAGCCTGGACTCCAAGGCAGTGGGTTGAGTAACGATGGCGATGATTTAAGAACATCTGATGGCAGAAAGGATTATTGCTATCACTGGGTTATTCATGTTATTTAGCTTGAGTTCAGCTTTAAGAGTCCCTTTTTTCCCCCCCTCCCAACAGGATAATGTAGAGCGTGCTGATGCTACCCAGATCAGCCTTGAAGAATTTATTGAACGCTATGAGAAACCTTACAAGCCAGTAGTCATTGTCAATGCTCAGCTCGGTTGGCCAGCTCAAGAGAAATGGACCATAGAAAGGCTGAAACGAAAGTATCGCAACCAGAAGTTCAAGTGTGGGGAGGATAACGATGGTTATTCTGTGAAGATGAAGATGAAATATTACATAGATTACATGGAGAGTACACAGGATGACAGCCCGCTGTACATCTTTGACAGCAGTTATGGAGAACACCCCAAGAGGAAGAAACTACTGGATGACTATGAAGTGCCAAAGTATTTTACGGATGACCTCTTCCAGTTCGCGGGCGAGAAGCGCAGACCGCCATACAGGTATAGTGAGATGTAGTTCTGTCATAAATGGTACAAGGAGTAGGAGGAGTTACTAAACTGATAGATTTTGCTTCAAGTTTTGAAAACCTGGATCTATAGCAAAATCCATTTTTTAATGACTACTAAAGCTACTTGTGGCAACATTGTGAGTGTCTCTCCAAGGACTTGGAGATGTCAATTTTCTTTCATCTCTTTACCAGCTTCTGCTTGTTTGCTGGAGGTTAGATGTTTAGTTTGCCAGAAAAGAATCCTGCTTCCATTTTTGTTTTTCATTATTATTCTTTTGTGTAACAGTATAAATTATAGTGAAGACATTTTTGCCACCACCAAATTCAAACACAAACGAATACGGATTTCTCACAAATAGTATTTTATAATCTCCGCAAGTTAAACCCTCGCTCAATATTAGCGCAACTCTTTATCAAACTCCCAAACATTTGAAAAAAATGCACCTAATTTTATTGCCTGAAACACAATATAATACCCATTTTTTTTATAAAATGTAAAAGATGAGGTGAGGAGTAAATAGATACCTAACAAGCCCAGGTTAAAAATTGCGTGTCTGTGAAACTGCAACAAAATACGGTACTCCAAATTGTCCATAGGCGACGCTTTAAAAGATCCTGCAGGTCATCAGTTTAGAAATATCCATGGATATTGGCCCTAGAATTATTGCTTTCACTTTGGCGCACGTACCTAATGTGTAGCACAATTGTCCTTTTCATATGTAGACGAACCCGACGCGTGTTTATGTTAATACTTGCGCGCCCACAGGGGTGGGCGACTTTAAAAACATTTAGATTTATTTTATTTAATCTTATATTATTATTTTTTACTTTACTGAATTGTTATTCCATCAGGGGGCTTGCAATCCCCCTATGTGATGGCATACTAGTGGTGACAGGTAGGGATGCACCGATATCGATTCCGATATAGAGTATTTGGGCAAATGCAAGGTAGGTGCATTTGGGCAAACTCTATTACTCGCCCAAATGCTCCGATACCTTTCCCGATATGGAACTTATCGGTCAGAGGAAGAATTCCTCTGACCGGCAGTGCCGTAGGGGAACATGGAGCCGGCTTCCCAGCCATCAGGAAGCCAAGCAGCGAGTAATGACCCGTGTCCCGACTTCCTGATTGGCTGAACAGCCGGCTCCTTGCTGATTGGCTGTAAAACACGCTTTCGAGCCAATCAGGAAGCTGGGAGGCGGGTCATGCTTCCTGATTGGTTGGGTAGCCGGCACAATGCTGATTGGCTGGGAAACCGGCTTCCTAGCCAATCAGTTGAGCTGGCCAAACAACATGGAGCCGGCTTCTCGGGCAATCAGGAAGCCGGGCAGCATGTCGTAACCCGCCACCCGGCTTCCTGATTGTCCGGGAAGCAGGCTCCATGCAAGCGGAAGCACCGGTATCCGTACACGGTATCGGTGAGCTCCCGAAAACAAAATATCGGTACACGTACTCGATACCAAAAACTGGTATTGGTGTATCCCTAGTGACAGATATCTTTTAAGGTGACATTAGGGGTCAATTAGACCCCTAATGTCACCTTTGCACCCCAGATAAGCTATTTGAGTGCATCGGCCCCTGGAAGCGATGTGGTGGCAGCTCAGCTGCCAGAATCGCTTCGAGTGTAAAGCTAACAGTCGGCTTTACACATTTAAACATAGAAACCTATGAGATATGTCGGTGGCAGCGAAAGAGTTGAAGTCCAACTCTCTGCTCTCCCTGCCCACCTCCTTCCAGGGCCACCCAGTATATGTTTACTTTTTAATAATTGCCTTTTTTCATAAGTCTCCAGGCCAGTCATGTGATACTCTACTTCTTCTTCAGATCTTGTCCTGGCAGTGGGATATGTAATGTACTGATAACCAGTGCCACTCTCATCAAGGCTCCTCTGTGTAGTGTGGTTCCAACTCTAATCTCTGAGAGCCTCCATATTGGAGCATATTCAGCAGTCGATAAATTGAATGCAGGTATGCCTGGGGGTGCCCCACGCCTCCTTAAAGGCACTTTGAAAACTTTGAGTGTGCAACAGCAAGTGGATCGTTCAGCTGGCAGCCATTAGTGCCAAGAGTTAAAGAAAACTTTTTGTTAAAATAAGGGGGAGGCGCATTCCAAAAATAAATCTTCCATACACTCTCTTTAATCCGTGAGCATAAATAACCTGTACACTGACACACAACTTTACGCTCCCACGTGTTCCACCATTATGGCTTCATCACAGACCCTGGCTTATCTTTGGAGTGTGGCGCCCCCTTTTTTACATTTGGAGTTATTGCCTGACAGGCCGTGGCATGCCCTTGGAGCCGGCACCCAACAAAAGCAGATGAGATCCTTGGATTGTGGAGGTGGATGTGAGCGTTGTATTTATTTTGTGTGATCGTCTGCTATCAAGGCTTGTTCTAAATTGTGCTAGTTATACATTGTCTGGGTGCCATTTTTGTTTAGCTTGGATGCCAGTGTAATGTACAGATAAGTACTTGGTGCAGGGCGCCATGAAAAAACCCTGCACATTAGGAATGTCCTCAGTCATCCAGGGTGAATAATGCTTTCTGTCATTCCACCTGGAAGACCAATGACCTCTTGTGGCAAAAATAAGTTACTATAAGAAGGGCGCCAGAGCGGGTCTGGTTTTTTTTTTTGTTTTTTTTTTTTAAACAGGATTAGTCCAGTGTTTGGACTATGATCTTGAAATATCCTTTTAATTCAAGCCAACCCATTAATCCTCAAAGCTCTCACCAATTTGCTTTTTTTTTTTT
>NW_017306477.1:428145-528292 GCF_000935625.1 Nanorana parkeri | reverse complement strand
TTTTTTTTTTTTTTTTTTTTTTTTTTTTTACTAGAAAGGAAAAAAGACTACATAGGCAGCGAGGTAATCTCTGTCATTTTGTTTAGTGATTTGTTTAGGGTTTCTAAGTCGGGTTAGGAGCCAGCAGGGTCATTTTTTAGACGCCAGCTCCATTGACAACTATAGAAAACCTCAATATTTAGACACTCCCTGTAATTTTTAAGGAGCATTGGATACCTGGATCCTGGGATTTGTCCAGCCCTGTGTCTCTGTAGACTGCAGATTTTTCTCTCAAGCTGTCAGAAAATGCATGTTTTGCTATAAATTTTCTTTTACTACGCGTCTTCTACCGTGTTTCCCCCGAAAGTAAGACCTACCCTGAAAATAAGACCTAGCGCTATCTTCAGGGTTTTTTGTAATATAAGACCTACCCCGAAAATAAGACCTAGTTCGGTGGTAGGTCTTATCCCTGAAGATAGCGCTAGGTCTTACTTTCGGGGTAGCTACACATATAACTGATTTTTAAATGTAAAGACCGGCCGCAGCTCCCGCCCACACGCCAGACCGCCCACACGCCCGATGGAAGTGGCATATCCTCCGCCAACTTCGACACCGGGACCAGCAACAGCACGCCGCCTTCCGGTACCTCGTCCAGTCCTGTGAGTATTCCTCCCCCAGCCCGGTAAGACATCCCCTGAAAATAAGACCTAGTGTCTTTTTTCGTGTAAAAAAAAAAAAAAAAATAAGTGTCTTTTTTTCGGGGAAACACGGTAGCTTGAAATACAACTAGTGTCATTCAACTGGTTAAGGCTGGTCATACACCACGGGCTGAACAAAGAAAATAGAGCAGATTCCTCCGTCAACACTGAGTGTGTCGATCGAGGATTCCCCGCTGTTTGCATTGTATTCTGGCAGCAGCCGCTGTCGGAATACGAGAACAGAGCCAGCAGCTCATTGGCTGCCCGCTCTGTTTGTACGAAGATTTTCCGTCCGGCTCTTTTGATCATCTGATCGAGGGATGCCGGCTAAAAGGGTGCTGATCGAGACACCCACTGTGCAAATTCGCACAGTGTATGGTCACCTTTTAAGCGCTAATGGGACAGTGTCCTCGCACAGCGTGAGCTCGGAGTATTACTGCACTGAGCTCACACCCCTATCCTTTGATTCCTCCAATGTACCAGTGACTCAGTGTTGTTGCATGGGAATGCTGAGTGGGTTCTCGGCTCTACATAAGCTCTGAATGGAACTTGCACAAGGTTCCTTTCCGGGAGCAACACGATCAATGACATCCCCTGCGGGGTTCATTGTCACGCAGCCTGGGCTCACAGTGAAAGCGTTTCTATTCTTTAGTCTTTCACACATGAGTTGTTGTGGATCATTTAATTAGTCAAGTGAGTCTGTTTTAAAGCATACTGTACCATCCCCTTTTTTAAAAATAATTTTCCATTATTAAGCAAATAAAATTATTTAATTATTGGTGATGGAAGCAAAATTGCCAATACAATGTAATAATAATTTGCCAGCAGATCTTCTACTGTCTATATGCTTTTCCTATATCGTTGTGTGGCCTACATTTGCTAAAATTTTCACTGCACTGTGAACTGGCTTGATCAGTGATATTTATTTTATGTGTAACCTGCCTATGCTTTATTTCAGGTGGTTTGTGATGGGTCCTCCTCGCTCTGGAACAGGAATTCACATTGATCCTCTGGGAACTAGTGCCTGGAATGCCCTGGTCCATGGCCACAAGCGTTGGTGCCTCTTTCCCACCAATACCCCACGTGAACTGATCAAAGTGACACGGGATGATGGTGGCAACCAGCAAGATGAGGCCATCACTTGGTTTAATGTCATCTACCCACGCACATTGCTTCCTACATGGCCTGCTGAGTTCAAACCCCTTGAGATCCTACAGAAGCCCGGGGAGACTGTATTTGTGCCAGGTAAATACTTGCACCAACAAACAGTGTATGAGTGTGCGGAAGAAATCTGATTTGGAAACTGTGGGTCAAAATAGGGTAATTATAATTGTACGTTCTGCTGAGTGCACCAAACTGCATGCAAGTGTTTGGTAATGAGGTGTCACAATAATGAGGTGTGAAGGTCTCTCTTCTGCATGGTAAACTGCACAGAGGTTAATGAGCCCCCTAGGGACCCGTTCAAACCAAGTACACTGAGGTAATTTTGAATGGCACCCCATGGCTGTGCTACAGCGTTGCAACACAAATGCAATTATGACTTTTGCTGCATTAGAGCCCATTCAAAATGAATGGGCTGCAGTACACCACAGTACAGAAAAGCTTGTTGCAATGCATGGATTACCGCTGTACAGTATAGTGAGAACGAGCCCTTACAACCCCATTGCTGAGAGCTGATTTCTGAAGTGTGGCACCCAACAACTTTCTACTTGTGCCATGGTATCATTTACCTTCTCTTCCTAAGACCCCATTTACTCACTTTTATAGGCTCGCCTATATGGACAGCTGCATGGTTTCATGATCATTCAGTTGACTTGAAGCCAAGTAAGATGCTAGAGCAGTGGTTCTCAACTAGGGATGCACCGATACCGGTATTTTGGTACCGAGTACCGATAATTTTTTTCCCTAAATCTTACCATTGGGGTCACCACAACTTGGCAAATGTTACCAAGGGGTCCCAGCCCTAGAAAGGTTGAGAACCGCTGTGCTAGAGGATGGCATAGTGTGGAATTCCAGTGCCATTTTATCTTGTTCTTCTGCCATGGCAATCCCTTTTTAGTTTGAACAGCTGAGTTCATCATTTATGTTCATCTGTAGGAGCCGTTACAGTGTTATAGTAAGTCTATATAATGGTTGTGCCACTCAATTATGAATAATATTGTTTTCTTCAGGTGGTTGGTGGCATGTTGTACTGAACCTGGACACCGCTATCGCTATTACCCAAAACTTTGCCAGCTGCACCAATTTCCCTGTTGTGTGGCACAAGACAGTGAGAGGGCGGCCTAAACTTTCAAGAAAATGGTACAGGTAAGAGGTTGTTCATCATTTGTTGAAGGTTGTGGAATTTCTTATTAATAAGCAATATTTACAGCAGAACTATATACACTTGGAAGTATACAGATTTTCTGCTAGAGGAGAAGCGGCCACCTCTGATGCCTGCACTTGTTCTTGGTTAACCTGCAGAGTAATGGTCACTTTATGGTCCGCTCCTTACCGCACTCCTCTCCTCCCTATTGACCGATTAGGCCACCAGTCACACCTTATAACCCAAACAGGGAGGGGTGTGCGGCAGGAGTGTAACCCAACATATCTGGGCTAGCGGGCCAACATATCTGGGCTAGCGGGGCAGATCATCAAGTTAACAAAGTATGCTTGGGGGACATCACCTTCGTCATGGTGACCTGTAGAGTGGGTGACTCTCCCCACTGAGGACACAGAGCGATAAAAGCATAACATGTAACATCCTTCTATCCTGATTTTGGGCTAAAGTGCAGAACAGGGTGTTGCGTATCCGATACTTTGGCTGTGACTGTTACCAGCACCACCAAAATATGTGTGCCCCCCTGCTACAGGGGCATTCATACCCAGTTTTGAATTGGTTTGTTGAATAGCTGGTTTGTGTGCTAGAAACATTCACCTTGTTTTAGGAAGTTACTTAGTAATTGCTGGGACATACTTGAGGTCTTCAGCTGCCTGTGTGCTTTGCTGCACTCTAGTGTTGCTCTGCACCTTTTAGCAGGAATTGGTTACCTCGAGGCATATTTGCCTTTAATCTATTTATTGCTGTGCATGTCCCAGGATAAGAGCTTTGTTAGATTAGGGACCATACTGTAATAGAGGGGTGTGGCTTCCATATAGATTTTGCTGCAAATATATGCTACTAAACCTCTGTTTTTAATACAAAGTGTATAGGGAGTGCCGGCTATTTCTTCTTTAGCAATAAACACTTGACATAGGAATATATACACTTTAATAAAAGATATGTTTAAAGCAGAACTCCAGGCAAATTTGGAGTCTGTTTAAACAGCCCCGATGCTGGCGACGTACACTGTACGTCGTCAGTCACGAAGGGGTTAAAGGAGAATTATGGGGTAAGTGTCTTTCCCCATAGTTCTCATAAGGGTCACGGGAGGACATAAACTAGCGTCCTCCCGTGACCCAAAGCTCAGTATATTGCGAGCTACAGCTCGCGGTATACTGAGACCGCCGCAGCCAGGGCGGATCCCGACATTACTGTCGAGATACGCCCAGCTGCGTGATTGACACCTGGCTCTGCCTATCTGGAGGCAGAGCCAGCTGTGCCCGCCCCCTCCCCATCCGTTCTGCCAGTCAGCGCTGGAGGATCGGAAGCAGGGAGGGGGGAATGCATGCAGAGAGCCGTGAGTGACAGTCACGGCTCTCTGCAAGGACATGATCGAGAAGTGAGCGAGCGACGGTATGTGTTCGCTCACTTCCCGATCTATTCAGCCGACGTGTGACAGTTTTTCATTGTCACACTTTGGCTCTAACTATGAGGATGAGTGATTTTTCCCTCACCTCATAGTTCTCCTTTAACCTTTGCAGTGGGTCTACCACCACACTGCCAGGGTTGAAGAAGAACTATGAGGTGGAATGACACTCATCCTCATAGTTAGAGCCGAATATTTTTCCCTCACCTCATAGTTCTCCTTTAACCTTTGCAGTGGGTCTACCACCACACTGCCAGGATTGAAGAAGAACTATGAGGTGAGTGAATGACACTCATCCTCATAGTTAGAGCCGACGTGTGACAAGGAAACTGTCACAGGTCGGCTCTATTGATTGGGAAGTGAACAAAAAAACTCTGCTGTTCGCTCACTTCCCGATCATCCCCCTGCAGAGAACTGTGACTGTCAGTCACCGCTCCCCGCAGTGATCCCCTCCCCACCGATCCGCCAGTGCTGACTGGAAGGACAGATAGGGGAGGGGGCGGGTACAGCTGGCTCTTCCTCTAGATAGGCAGAGCCCGCTTTCAATCAGCCAGTGGAGTGGATCTCGACAGTATTGTTGGGATTCATCCCGGCTGCGGCTCTCTCAGCATATAGTGGGCAGTAGCCCCACTATATACTGAATTTGTGTTATGGGAGGACGTAAAAAGGATTAAAAAAAAGTTACCCCATAGTTCTTTTCAGTGCTGCTCTTTTGTCTAGGTGCTGAAAAAGTTCTACTCGCCCATTTCTCAGAGCCGGCTTGGTCTTAAACTGGTCTGTGGAGCCTCTCTCCCCATCCTCCTGCAGCGGTTCAAGGATCCTTGAGTCATCACATTCTATACACTGTGTATAGGACATGAGGACACCAAGGGACATACCATTGCTGCAGTGTAGGAGGAGACAGGCTTGAGGGATTGGAGTAGCCGGCAGGCTCCACGGTTTCAGTATACATTTTTTTTTTTCTTTAAATAACATTTATTGCTTGGACATTATGAGAACAAGTAGAAGTGCACACAAACATTCAAATGTTTGCACATTACATCCGCCAGATGCATGTAGATGATTTTAATTCCACAAAAGCTTGTAAAAATATTTTAAAATGACATTGCAGGACTAGAGTAAAAGTAAGATTTGTAAGCAAGTATAAAGAACTCGCAAATCTAGGCAGTAACTTTTAATTTTTGTTTTTAAGTTGTGCACTGTGAATGAGAACCTGTAACAACATAAACAATTGTTATCCCAATTTGCTGCAAAAGTGGAAATCACTTTAAGCCTTAGTTTGCTCAGAGCAGAACATGACGAGCTGCTTCTGAGTTGCTCCATTCTGCTTCTGCGTTACATTGAGCTACTTTGAGTTTCTTTTGGATTCTAATTGATTTCTATGGTGCAGCTCAGATGCCATCATATGGGTCATACTTTTACTTGGCCACTAGATGGAGCTGTCACCAAAGCAGCTGTGAGCTGATCAGGGTTTGCTTCAACTGATCACATTCCCATGTTCTGCCCTGAATCTTATAACCTGCACTTTACGGCTGACGTAGATAAACATATGAAGTGTCTCTTTACACCTCACACGCCTCATTCCCTCCACTGCTCGACTGTGACAGTTCTTGATCACACCTTCAGTATGTACCAAATGTGAGTTAAACTGTGATGCCCTTTGTTTCCTGTTCATTTATCCATCCTTTGTTTATTGCCGACACTAACTCGCTACTCCCTCCTCATTCTCACAGAATCTTGAAGCAAGAACGTCCTGAGCTGGCAGCTCTGGCAGATACGGTGGATTTGCAGGAATCGACAGGGATTGCTTCTGACTCTTCAAGTGATTCCTCGAGTTCCTCTTCCTCAAGTTCTTCTGAATCCGGTTCGGAGGTGAGGCTTACTGAAAGATGGCTAAGAAAAATTGCTTAAAGGGAGATTGTATACTTAAAAAACCAGGGTCATATTGTGTTCATCTGCCCTATGTATATGTTAAATGGGCTTCCCATACAATCTGTTTTGTGTACACTTTTATCTAGGGCTGTAACCAACTAATCAATAATGGGAATCGTTCTTTCCTCCAAGCTGGGGGCTGGTGTTTCATCAGGAGCAGCGGGGATCAGAGGGGATAGAGACCCCTGCAGCTGGTGCCCAGTGGTGAGGAAAGCCCCCTCGCACCTATTGATGAGGGTGCATGGAGCCAGCTTCCCGGCCAATCAGGAAGCCAGACGGCAGGTCATGGAAGCCAGGCTGCCTCGCAGTGGTGCGCGGGAGCGTGAAGTCAGTGTGCTTTCACTAGAACACCGGCTTCCCAGGCAATCGGAACGCCGGGCGACGGGTCATGACCCACCGCCCGGCTTCCAGATTAGCCAGACCCACGCTACCTCAGGATGCCAGGATCGGTATTCAGTATCGGTGTGTACCGGAAAACAAAATATCAGTACTCGATACCAAAAAAACAGCATCTGTGCATCCCCAGTTGGTGATCAGTACTGATTACAATGATCTTCATAAATAATTGAGGACATAGAATTCAGATACTGAGTCCCCAATTATGAATGATCAGGAAGTGCTCATTTATGATTATGGACTAGTAAACAGATACTATCTCCTCAATGTATGAATAAACAGGAAGCCTCTGTCCGGAGTGCTGGGGCTGCAGAAAAAGACTGAGGACTCTGTGGTACTCGCTACAAATGGTGATCAGATCTCCAGCCAGATGTTATTACACTCAAGAGAACCAGGGCTATAAAAGCAGCTTAGGCGGCTTGACATCGGAAGTAATTGTGTGCTTGTTGGCTAATAACACATGACATATTGTCCTCTCATGCTTTCTTTAAGCAGTTAAGTTTCACTTGTTAGGACATGATGATGGGCATTACTACAACTGATGTCTTTTGGGAGTCCGTTTCAGGAAACCGTTTAATATATTGTGACAGATCTCTAGTAAAGCCAAATCCCGGGGCTATAAAAGGCACTAAGTGCAAATAATGTGATTAACAATTTCTGTACACATGAGGGAGCCACAATATGTATTTCATATACTGCAGTGTCTTGTTTGCCAAAGAGTATACACTGCCGGGCCCAAAACAAAAAGTCACACCCTCTAATATTTAATTGGACCGCCGTAAGCTTTTGCAATGTCGCAACATTTATTTCCATCCAGAGTTGCATTAGTTTTTCACCAGGACCACGGCGTAAAGTCTTCTCCAGCACATCCCAAAGATTCTCAGTGGCGTTAAGGTCTAGAGTCTGGTGGCCAATCCATGTGTGACAAATGCTGTCTCGTGCTCCCTGAACCACTCTTTCACAATTTGAGCCCGCTGAATCCTGACATTGTCATCTTGGAATATGACCGTGCCATCAGGGGAGAAAAAATCCATTGATGGAAAAACCTGGTCATTCAGGAAGGCAGGTGACCTCATTTTTGGGGACATAATGTTGCTGAACCTTGACCTATTATCCAATGGGAAGTTCTTCCCTATTTGCTTAGCTAAATGCAGGTGGTGACTTTTTTTTTTTAGCTAGGCAGTGTCATTATAAAAATAAGTTGAGTGTGTCAGAGGGTGAGCTTTAAAGGCTAAGTTCACCTTTCTGACCATATTGCATGTTACACCCATATTCAGGGTGTAACATGAAACATGGTCACATCGCACCACACACACAAACTTACCTGAATCGTTTGGTTCCTCTCCCCGCACGCTGCTGCTTGTTTTTGAGAATGGCAGAGCCATAAATGTCTCTGCCCACACATACAATATTCTTTTCTCCAGGCTTGTCATTAAAGGGAAAGTAATGGTTTCCATTAGGTTCGGACAAAATGTACCTCTTTTTTTTTTTATACTGGTGTTTTCATTTAGTTTTTTCACAATTTGTATAAACACTTTAGAAACAAACATTTGTAGAACTTGCAAGGTAATGAAGTGAAGCTGGTAGCAGGTTGGCATCTGAGGAACTGCAAGACCCTGCACACTCTAAAAACCTGATTTTTAAAATGGTTGAGCAAAGAAACAAGAGCGGGAATGGGGTGTTTAGCTATGGCAGCATTAAGCCCTAGGACAGTGGTTCTCAACCTTTCTAGGGTTGGGACCCCTTGGAAACATTTGCAAGGTTGTGGTGACCCCCAATGGTAAAGTTTAGGAATGCACTAATACTAAATCAGGTGGCCAGTGTGGGCTCATGTGAGTTAAATGGGGCTCTTTGGTGGCCAGCGTGGGCTCTTTGGTGGTCAAGCTGGCATTCAACCCCCCTCACTCCCGCCCGGTCCCCTCTCTTTGATCCTCCTCGGCTGCCGGTGCTGCAGCGCCATCTAGCGGTGCGGCCGGAGAACTGACACTGCTGCTCTAGGAGGTGGCTGAGGAGCCTCTCGCCTAGCGCAGCACAAAGCATGTGGTGACCCCCTCGACAGTGGGTTGTGACCCATTTTTAGGTGACGACCCACAGATTGAGAACCACTGCCCTAGGAGATGTATATATGTTGGCCCGAGTGGAGGGGCAGTGATGTGTTGGCTGAATGTATAGTGGATATCGTTGCAAACATGTAGCCTGGCGGGGTCCAAAACTGAAAGGAAAGTATACAAGTAGAAGGTGTTCTGCCCATGCCATCTCCCAAACCTGGCCCTAGTAGGTGTGGTAGGAACACTAGAACGTGAGCACCTATTAGGGTAAGAGACTGATGTAACTGGTTCTGTGTGTTCTATAAAACAAAGTGTAACATGTCTGCTGTATAAATACACAAAATAAAAGATAGATTGTTGTATGCCACTAACCTTTTCACTCTTGTTCTTTGCACAGGATGACTCGAGCTCTGGAGCAGAGACTATGGCTCACAGAAAAAAGAAGAGAAGAACATGTGGGATGGGCAACGGAGACAGCACCACGCAGGACGACTGTGTGAGCAAAGAACGCAGCTCGTCCAGGTGATATAGACAGCATGGTTTCATAAACACTGGAGCCGAGACAGCTCCTGATCTCACAGGGAAGCGTTCTCAAATGGGACTTTGCTGCTGCTGGAGTCGTGCAGAGAAATTTACTGTGCCACCATTTTTTATGAATCATGGAGACCTCAAATCCACCAATTCTTTGTTTTAGCCATTGTTTTTCATGCCGTAATTAGGAGATTGAGAGGCTGATGAGTTAGATAGTTGTGATCAATTGTACACTGATAATGCTGCAGTTTTAAACCTTGGACATCAACCACATCTGCCTAAAGAAAATACAGTGCATGACGGTATGTGTGGCCTTCCCAGAGTGGAAATGAAGATCGTTTATATTATGAATAAAACTACCGGTTAAATCTGAATCGAAGACCAAATTGAAATCTGCTGGCAGCCGCTGCCCATGTCCTGAAGACAGATGATTTTCTTGGATGGAGTTTTACTTTACAATTCTGGTGCAAATACTTTTTATATCGGCTTTGTTAATAAGTTGTAGGCATGTTAAAGTAAACCATGCCAGTCTTCTTACTATTCCATCTAACAGTGCCTGTCCTTAGAGGCTGTTTCAATGCTCTCTAATAATCCCCAGATAGCAGCTGTGAAATGTATATAAACATGGCAAAAGGGTGCTCCTTCCAGAAGAGGTAAGCTTGTGGAGTGTTGCATGCATATGGCAGGGTACAGGAGCAGCAGAGGGGATAGTTAGGGGAGGTGGTTAAGCTGGCCAAGTGGGCACTGCGAGAGGAGAGTTAATGGTGCATGCGGAGGGTGAGGTGGCATGGGATCGATGTAAAAGAAAAGGAAGCACTGTAAATGACTGGGAGAGGTCTGTAAAGAGGAATGTATTGGGTGAGGGGTTGGTTGGTGGTTTGAAGTGCTATAACTTGGGGGCTGGTGTGGGTGAAATGAAGGGATAAGGATGGTGAGTAAGAGGGATGTGTAGTGATGCTGTGAAAGTTTGAGATGGATGCATGCTATTATGGGAGGTAAAGTGGGTTGGAGGTGCTGTCAAAGTGCTGACGTATTGGGGAGGACAGAGGGATGATATAGGTGGGAGTCTCTGTGCCTGGGCAGGGATGCACTTTCAGCAGGAGGATGATGTAAGGGGGAGGGAGATGGTGTGGCTGTAGATGAATGCACTTTTAGCTTCTTCCTCATAGCTACTTTCTTGAGCTACTCTCCAGCTTTCCCTTCTGCCTTTGGGTTCTCCGTGTGGCCCCCATGGAGCCAGTACCACTGCTGCAGCTTGCCCTATTAGCCAACATGATGGTGCAGAGCAAGCCAGAGTACAGCAGAGCAGTGGTGGTAGTGAGGGGTGATATCTTGGTAAAGAAGGCAGTGGCAGCAACTAATTGCCCCCGGAGACAGTCCTCTGTATTCTGCAGGGTGTGGGTGGAGATTGAAGGGGAGACTGCTCGGGGTCTGGCATGTTTTGGTCTTGGGACAGGTGAAAGCAAGTTGGCCACAGAGGATGAGTGAGGATCGGAGGGGCGCTGCTGCTCAGGGCCTGCTGTATTGTTGTGACACGGGAAGCGAAGCGGGCATTTGTAGGAGGTATGGAGGCGAAGGGTGATGAGTTCTTGAAGAGTTGCATTGTGTAGTAATACAGCGGAATGTGTGGAGGATGAGAGTCAGAATGTCACACTGCATTGAACTCTACCTTCCTTCTTCCTCTCTTTGCAGATTGAGTGGTTTTACTTCTTTATTTTGCTAGATATGCCCCAGAGCCTGGATGAGCTCAAGTTTTATCAGCCTCTATACACCGGTACTGTTATATGGCATAGCAAGAGGAATGGCATGTTACTTTACATAAGGTATAGTGCGGTAATCGTTCCTAGAAGGTGTTTGTTACATACTCTTTATTTCCACACATGTGTTACATTGAGGCAAGAAGAAAATATCTTTGCAGAAGGAAGCTTGCAAAAAGTGCAAATGCAATACATTGGAGGAAACCTGTCCTAGGGCAAATACTTGGACT
Source organism: Nanorana parkeri (assembly GCF_000935625.1). Taxonomy (NCBI): domain Eukaryota; kingdom Metazoa; phylum Chordata; class Amphibia; order Anura; family Dicroglossidae; genus Nanorana; species Nanorana parkeri. The sequence goes on along the minus strand of NW_017306477.1, from coordinate 516,993 downwards.
GACGGCCCTGACCACCTCATTAAAATATTAGTTGCCTGGCAGGTCTGCTAATCATTTAGCTTCAGTCATTTGTGAGTTGCTCACCCCCAAACAAGTGTGCAGCTTAAGTCACAGTGAGGCAGAACCCATCATCTGTACAGTTCTAGGTCGGGGACTCATAATATAGAAGGCAGCTAGCATTGTAAGACGGTTAGTAATGACGGCCTACTCATTTCTCTCACACCAGGTTTGCCTTTGTTAAATACAATCCTATAACACAATTGGCCATTACTATCTATATTCATTTTTAAATGCCTCTAAATAATGCCCTGTTTGCATGCAGCTTTACCAGTTGCTTTCCATCATAATTAAATTTAGACACTATGGGTTACTGCTCCATGAACATCATTGTTGCATTTTGTATCGCCCCTATTAACCCAACCCCTATAATGTTCTCAGCGTCACCCTTAATACATGTGTTAGCTAGTTCAGAAAAGGGAGCGTACACCATTTGTATCCATCTGCAAGGTGCACTGTGGTACCTCTATGAATGCACAATATTACATACGCCCCTAGTGGTGGGTGTGGTTTTTGCACTTGGTAATACCATGATGAAAATAGTGTAACATTACAGAAAGAGGCAGAGTTTGGTGCAGTCCACCCATGACACTTCTCAAGCCCAGATGGTAATTCTTCTGGTGTCCACTTAAGCCTGGTTCCACGGGCGGAAACAAACAAAAAGCAATACATTCTTATGGGGCTCATTCAAACCTGTGTGTTCGTACAAAAAACGAGGCAAAAAGTACGTGTAATTTTTGTGGCTGATTTCTGTTCTGACTGGTCGTAGCCTCGAACGCGCGGCTATTTAAAATTGCACATTTTTGTCCGCACATATGATCGTGCGGCATTCCAAACGTGCAGGTGTAAATGGAGCCTTAGTGTTGGAGAATACCTTTTTTTTTATATGCTGATGTTTTATAGAACACTCTGCGGGGTGATGCATTAACACCTAAGAGCTTGTTCACATTGCTCTGCATTCTGAAATGCGGGGCCATGCATTATACTGTTGGAAAGATCCGGCAGATGCTGCATTTTGGATGCATTACCATTTTCCAAGTCGGCAAAATGGGATCCTTTTAAAATGCAGCACGGCACATATGAAAATGCTCATTCACAGAGCTTTACACTGTGAGCAAGGGAGGTGTATCGTTCATGACGAGTTAAATTGGAGCCATCATTTCTCTCCAATATATTATCTAATTAGCCAATAAAACGGATTTATCAACATGTTCCTACTAATGATAACTGTGTAATTATTTCTAAGCAACCAATTAGATTCAGGGCTGTCCGGAAAGTCCAAATACTGGCAACTGCGGAGAAGATGGCTGCAGATTTTAGTAAGAGGATGTTAATGCCTTCTGCCTCGTGTTCTCAAATGACCATATCAGAACGTGGTCCTCACAGTCTCCTTTTCTTCCCCTGTTTGTTCATATATTAGCCCTGGTTGGAATAACAGAATATCTTGCAGAAAAGTTCATGGGGTACCTGGAAGAGGCCAGACACTTAAAGGAGAACTATGGGGTTAGGGCTTTTCCCCATAGTTCTCCTAGCGTCCTCCCGTCACCCAAAGCTCAGTATTCCGCGAGCTATAGCTCACGCTATACTGAGACGCCGCAGCCAGAACGCATCCCGACAATTGTGTCTGGATCCGTCCAGCTGCGTGAGTGACAACTGGCTCTGCCTATCTAGAGGCAGAGCCAGCTGTACCAGTCAGCGCTGGAGGATCGGACAGGGGAGGGGGTGGGGGGAATCCCTGCCAGGGCGCCGTGAGTGACAGTCACGGCTCTCTGCACAGACAGATCGAGAAGTGAGCGAGCGCCAGTATGTGTTCGCTCACTTCCCGATCTACTCAGCCGACCTGTGACAGTTTCATTGTCGCAGGTCGGCTCAGATTATGAGGCTGAGTAAGAATCACTCGCCTCATAGTTCTCCTTTAACAATGACTGACATCCTAGAACGGGACTTATGAAACCAGTTTCACATATCCGGCATCTACCTAGAAGGTTAACATTTCTCAGTCCAGACATTTCAGCTGCAGTTTTTGATTGATTGAGCTCCCCAAGTAATTAAAGAATGTCAGTATACCCCAAAAGCAGACTAGACCACCCTCCAGAAATAAAAATAAAAACACCTTTTATTTTAATATGGGGATAATCCCCGAGATTTTTCTGGGCTGCCAATGATTCCAGTTTAATGAAATCCAAGCTGTGGAAGTCTTCATAAGTTCTAGTTCCACCAATGTGTATCTTATACAACAGTCTGTGATCACTGTTAATTTAAATACTCCCTTTATTCTTTTAATTTGTATATTTTTTAATGTTTTCTAACAAATAAAATAAATGGACTTATTTTAGGATTGTCTGTATTTTTATTTATTTTGTGCTTCCAGTTTAAAATCACCATTATATCCACTTCATTTAAGTGGTGTGTGTGTGTGTGTGTGTGTGTGTGTGTGTGTGTGTGTGTGTGTGTGTGGTTGTGTTGTATATGGATGGCTTACAACCCCTGTCTGTTAATAATTAGGGGTTTGTGTCCCATTGGGTAGATGTCCTTTTCTGGACTTCCTGTCCTAGAGATGTAACAGGAAATTGGGGAAAATTTCCACAACGTGAGGGGAATTCCCTTCCGAGTTTTCAGAAGGTGTCCCTTTTAGAAGATTTGCCTGTGCCTCCTGTTCTGGTGACAACTCTGACATTTTGGAACGTTCTGTCTTTTTGATAATGGTCGCCAGGACAGATGAAGACGGTGAATCTACCTAGTGGGGACACAGAGTAACTGACAGACAGGAGGTATAATCTTTCCAGACGTTATCCAATACTTGACAACTGTTGCCTATTCACTTCGGTGTTTTTTTGCCGGTTGCTTGGTGCACACTAAAACATTTGGTTAGCAACAAAATTTATTTAGTTGCTAACAAAATTCTTTGGTTACCTCTTGCTGCCAGCCGGCGGCTAGATTCCCCGGTCGGCAGCAGAATGTAAACAATGGGGATCAATAGCCAGCCTGCCATTGGCTATTTCAAATTGTAATTGCAGGCTGGCTATTGTACCCGCCCACTGAGCAGAGGACTGGACCGGAGAGAGAAACCCATATGCTGGAAAGCCATTTGTCAGCGTCTTGAAGCCATCCACACTTTCTAAAGCAATAAAGGTCAATAACTAAAGCAGTCTGGCTAATTAATGCTTTTAGGTGAGACCATATGTGATCATCAGTGAGATGATCCCTCAGAATGGATGCTGAAGAGATGATGCTTAGCTTAAAGGCCAAGTCCATGTTTCATGTGACACCCATATTTAGGGTGTACTATGAAACCTGGTCAGATTGCAGACTCTCCTGCCCCCACACTTGCCTGAATCATGGGGTTCTCTTCAAATGCTGCTGCAGTTGATTGAAATCGGCACGGCTCTGCCCACACAGCCACGCCACCCATTTACTAATCCTCTGTCAGGATCTGTGAATAGAGAAAATACAAGTCCCATCAGTCACTACAGTAGAAGGACTCGTAGTTTCAGTGGAATATTCCTCATATGGGGGAAACACACTAGGACCACCAATAGGGATTTTCCTCCTGCTACTATCACCTATAGGAATTCCCGATCTCCCTTAATGGATATGTAAACAGTAGTAACAGTCACCACCACTAGAAATATATTTGTATGTAAATAAATATGTTGCAGTAGCATTTATCATGCCACCATTTTCAGATGCAGAAAAGCACATGTACCTCCAATTCATGTTTATGTATGGACTTTTTTGAACGGCCAAATCACATTTTCCCATAGGGTTCAATGTAAGTCAGGGTTAATCTGTTCTGAACCATATGGGGGGGAAAAAATTTAACCAAGTTTATTTTTATCACCATTCTTGCGCTGCACATTCTTGTCACCTTCATTACCGTTCTGCACGTTCTTGTCACCTTAATTACCGCTCTGCACATTCTTGTCACCTTCATTACCGCTCTGCACGTTCTTGTCACCTTCATTACGGCTCTGCACGTTCTTGTCACCTTCATTACGGCTCTGCACGTTCTTGTCACCTTCATTACCGCTCTGCACGTTCTTGTCACCTTCATTACCGCTCTGCACGTTCTTGTCACCTTCATTACCGCTCTGCACGTTCTTGTCACCTTCATTACCGCTCTGCACGTTCTTTTTCCAGCCATGCTTCACAGTAAGTGTCCACAGCACTGTCTGCGACTGCCATCTCAGGTACAGGAAGCCACGACCATGTGTCAGAGCGGGGAAGATGGCCGCCGTCGTGTTCGTAACCGAGGCAGAGTTCGCGAACGGAGGCAAAATTTTGCCGAACTTCCTGGTTGCGAACCGAATTGTTCGTGAACAGAGGCGTTCGTTAACTGAGGTACTAATGTACAAGTACAGTGGCACTTCATCCCATCCCAATCATGTTACTCCATGCCCATACCTCGGTATGGACATGGATGGGAGTAACAGTGTGCAGGAGCCAGAGGATTGCACACGTGATCTACTGACCGCAAGTGCAATGCTTTTCTAGGCGCTATGCAAAAAGAAATCACAATGCACATTTTTTTTTCTTTTAAGAAATGTGCATTAAAGTATTTTTTTTCAAAAAGGAATTATTTTGTGTGACTTTGCCCCTGGTCCACTTATATTCCCCTTTGCAGCATTTCCCCCTACTTCTTACTCCATCACAACTGCTGTAACATACCCAATGCTTTCAGGTATGTGGGCGCATAAGACCTCCTCCCATGATGTAATGCTTGAACCTAAGACACCAATTTTTAGGCCCCTCACCTATACCATAGAAGACACACTGCTTGCACCTGGATTTTGTGCATTCTCCTCATTGGCATAAGATATGTAGACACTGTGCATTGGTGGGTGGACTTTGGCTGGAGCATTCTGTCCGCATGCTCGAGAGCCACACATATGAAGAATCTCTAACATTAGGACCTGATGTCCATTCCCCAGCATACCATAGCTGAAGCAGGTTTCTTCCAAGGGAAAAAGAGGAATAACACCCATAATAACCTTTGATAATACAATGGGAGCTTACAGTTGGCTGCAGTGTACTCATCAGTAATGACCTGGAGGTCACTGTAATGATGTGGAGGCCAGGAGGAGGAACCATTGAGAGCTGCAAGGATGAGGGCAAGAGATTTTCTTTCCTGGAAATGTCAGCTTAATGGGCTTTTAATTTTGTTGATGCTATTTGGGATTGTGTGAGCCCCCAAAGCGCGCTGGCTGTTTCACCATACTGACATTTTTAAATAAATTATTTGTGAAGATAAAAACAAAACATTACTTCATGTTCCTGTGCATGCACTGTCAACATTTAAACGGATAAAAAAAATAATTAAGAAATGGATTTTAACCCCTTTGTGACTGACGACGTACAGTGTACGTTGCCAGCATCGGGGCTGTTTAAACAGACTCCCGGCGACTTTTGCCGCCGGGACTCTGTTTAAACTTGTAGAGCCGACTGTCGGCTTTACAACAGAAGCGATCCTGGCGACTTACCTGTCGCCAGATCGCTTCTGCGTCCCGAAGAAGGGGCCGCCCCCCCCGCCGGACACCCCCGCCGTGCTTCCCGGGCTCCGTTGCCCCTCCTACGGGCCCGGGACCGGCGATCTTTGTGTCCGCGGGGAGCTGGGGAGGAGGTCGACGAACTTCCGTTCATCGATCCCCTCCCCGTTCTATGGGACCGGGAGCGATGCAGATTGCATCACTTCCGGTCCCTGGGCTGTCAGTTCTGGGCTCCTGCAGCCCAGCTATAAGCTATTGAAGTGCGATCTGCACTTCAATAGCTTATTTCCAGTGTAAAGGTGACACTGAGGGTCTTTTGGACCCCCAGCATCACCTTAAAGAGGACCTGTCACCACCATCTGCTATTACATGGGGGGGCTTGCAAGCCCCCCCATGTGATAGCAGTCAAAGTAAAGTAAAAAAAAAAAAAAAAACAGTTTTTAAAATTAAAATGAAATAAAATAAATCTAATAATAATAAAAAAAAATTTAAAAGTACCCCGCCCCCGCGAGCACGCGCGTCGCCACGTAAACACGCGTCGGGTGCGCCTACGCATGAAAACGACGAACGCGCTACACATGTTGGGTATCGCCGCGCACGCCGGAGTGAGAGCAATAATTCTAGGGCCAGTATTTTGGGGTATCTCTAAATTGATGACCTGTGGGGGCTTTTAAAGTGTCTTTTATTGACTTTTTGGGGTACTGCAGTTTTTCGCCGTTTCACGGTCGCACGCAATCTGTAAACTGGGCATGTTGGGTATCGTTTTACTCGTTGTAACCTCATCTTTTATATTTCATTAAAAAAATGGGTAATTTGTTGTGTTTTGGGGCATTTAATTAAATTTGTCACTAAATTTTGGGGTTTAATAAGGAGTTGCGCTAATATTGCGCAACATAAAAATTTTCAACTACCACCATTTTATTCTATAGGGTCTTGGCATTCAGAAAATATATAATGTTGGGGGGTTTTACGTCATTTTCAGGCCTAAAATGTGGAATATAACATGGGTGCAAAAATGGAAAAAAGGGCCTCAGTCATGAAGGGGTTAATGTCACTTTAATACTGACGACTAGAGCACAGCAACCAGAAATGTCAACTGTGTCAATTCTGCTACGTACGAACATTTGTCAGTTCGCACAAAACCCCAAATTTTGGAAATTCGTCCGAATCCTGAAACCGAATCCGATCCGAATTACGAATCTGACCCGAATATGAAACCCAAAACAAAACACATACAGGACCCAATTTTGGAAATACGAAATAAACAAAATCCGAAACGAAACAAAATTTTTGCGGCTGCACATGTCTATTGGGAACTGTGTGGGTGAAGTTGTAGTAAGTTCAAATGCATTGGTGCAGTGAAAACTGTGTGCGTGCAGTAATAGTCAGTGCAGTGGAAACTGCATGGTGCAGTGTTAGTCAGAAAAGTGCATCACTTTAGTGGAAACTATGTAATCAGTGAAGAAGTGTATATATATTGTTGGGTTTGAAGTTGTTTTCTAGCCAAAAATTCAGATTTTATCATGAGTGTGCAAATAGTAAGAAATTGCTCCGGACAACAGGTGGTTAATGCAGCACACTAATTCTTTTAGATGAGCCCCACTTTCATGAATGATTAAAAAAAAAAAAAAAATCTACTAAACACTATCTGATCGTATTAGCTGAAATTGAATACACAGCTGGATGGATATTTGTGATAGGAGATGACATTTTCACGCCTAGACGGTCACGTGACGTCAATTCAAGTTGGCAGGAAATGACTGCTGTGGCTGCAGGGTCCTCTTTGATCATTCTCAGGATGGCCAGATGTCACGATTATTCCGTGTAGCTTAGTTCACGTAGAAATGATGAAATAACAACCAGAAGTGCTTATAAAAGTCATCGCTCCAAAACCATTGAAAAAAAGGATAGTTGACTTAAACCTGTGATGTGCACAAGCTTGGACAGATAACGGATTTTTCCAGCCTGCACGCTGCCCTCTGTATAGCTAGGCGGAGAGCTGCTGGGATATTGCTTCTAATGGAAGAGGCAGGGCCAGGCCAGTGACAGCTGTGTTGTGGAAGGCTAGCTGGGAGGAGTGAGGATCAGTCTGTACAGCTCCTTCCAGAGAGGAGAACAAAAGCCATCTCATCCCAGACAGCATGGAGCTCGAAGGGGACTTCTCATTGACAGTTCCACTCATCTTCACAGCGTTGGCTGTCATCTTGGCCACGCTTTGGGTCAAGCTTCGCTCTACAGGAGAAAAGCAGCCAGCTGAGGAATCCCATGAAGCAGAGGTGAAGGAGAGAGTGACAGAAACGTTGGAAGAAGAACGGGATGACAAAGAGGATCATGCGGCAGAGGAAGAAGTGCCTGAAAGGACAGTGACCGAGACTGCCCCGGTGGAAGAAGTCGGGGCAGCTGAGAAATTGCCCGCGGCCAAAGAAAGTGAGATGGACGCCACGGAGTGTGAAGAGAAGGCGACAACTCCATCCAGCCAATCTAGTCAAGAAGAAGAAGAAGAGGACAGTAAAGTAAGACCAGACTTACATTACCCTACTAGACCATAAGGCCTTGTGCTCATGGGCTTCAGCTTGTATAAGAGCAGTGTGTTCTGCAAATATTTGCAGGCTTCATTCAGCTCATTTGATGACTTTAAAGAATAAGTCCAGTTTCAGAAAAAAGTTCAGGGCCCGTTGCCCTGGCCTAAACTAAAAAGATGCATACTCACCTTAATCCCATGGCCTCTGCGATCATTTACATCCAGTGCCACAATTCTCACTCTCCTGGTCACCCCTGGGGCCGGAGATGAAGGTAGGCGGTTGGAAATACAGCCCCATAGTTATCTATAAGGCTGTAATGCACAGGCATGGAAAACATGTAAGCAATCGGGTCAAGGTAAATGTGCATCTGTGCATGGGGGTGGTGGGATGGGTTAGGTCAGCGCAAAAAGGATAAGTGCACTTTGTCTGAATGCGCACTTATCCTTATTAAGACAACCTTCAACTCCAGATTTGCAATATATGACACAGATCATTATGGGAGTGCTGGCTGCTACTTCAAAGAAGCTGCTATGAGACTTCAGCAGGCTTTCGACAAGCTCCAAGTAGAGCTGAAGCCTGCTTACAGCTTATTTAAAGTGACAGTCAACTCTCCGATATAGATCTACGTTAAACCAGAAGCTAAAGTTTGCTTTTAAGTCATCAACAAAGCTTCTAAAAAGTTTTGCAAATGCGTTGTAAAAGCTGAATCCCGTATGTACCGAAAGTATTGCGCTGGGGTACTGCCCTAGGTCTGGCATTGCTTCTACTGGGCGTACAGCGCCGTGATCCTCAGTGGAGTTTAAATAAAACTGTCCCAGTAGTTGCACAAGTTGGTAAAATACTCCTGTGCTGGAATCCTTCAGCGTGAGATTATATTCCGTGTAAAATTCAGTAAAAGGATTCTTCTGTTTTCACAGCCGGGTTCACTTGTAGTGGGGTGGCAAACCAGGGCCCTTTTAAAATGGCTGCAGATGGGCTTCTAGTGCCAGCGTGTAACTGGCATTCAGACGGAGCACAGCTGTGAGCATCCACCCTGCCTGTCTGCCTTTGCTGCGGAATGTCTCACTCTCTCTGTATTGTTAGTGGGCAGAATGATGTCACTGAGATCAGTCCATGCAGACTGGATGGGGTGACCCCTGTACAGCTAAAAAACAAACGCGCCCGACTTTAATTACGTTGATGCAAGACTGACTTTAATTAAGTTGACGTAACCGTAGGTGTTAACCTGGAATCACATCTTATCAGAGGTGGTAGATTAACACATTGCATAAAAACGCATCCTGATTCTCCCCAAATATATATGTATATGTGTGACTGTATTTATAATAGCGTGTCTGCTTATTCACAGTTGCCTGTGGGCCTGTACTGTACATCTGGACTGGAAGACAGAGGAATGTGGTATCATGTATACAGAAAATGCCTGTATATCCCTGTCTCTGGGTCCCGCTCACCTCGCTGTGTTAGCTTATGTTTGTGTGTTCTGCCCCGCTCTGCGAGTATGTCTGGCCTTGTTTATACTGAATTATGCCCTCTGGCTTTGGAATGCCTGTCTCATACCCAGGAGCTGCTTCATTTCCTGTCCACATTCCAGCGCTGTAACCCATTCCCATGACAAGGGCTGTAAGGCATCGCTGGTCACACAAACTACAGACTTACCAACAGTTTTCAAGCACAGTAGCCCGTCGCAACCAATGAGAAATGATCTTTTAAAGTGAACCTGTACTTCATCCATACTTTGATCCAGTGGGCTGCCCTTACTGGAGTTAGGCTATGAGCCGCATACCTTCCAGATTCCATCACATCTTATTTCTCAAGCCCTGAAAAAGGGGGAGTCCATTCCCCCGAAACACATTGGCAGTATCTAATGTTTGATGTTGATTGGATGCAGGCATTGTTCAGATATTTTGGCAGCCAGCGGGGTCGACTAGCAAGATACTGAAGCTTGGCCCAGTGGGAGATTCCTCCATCCACACAGTTTAGCGTAGATGAAGGAATCTGTTGCACTTTTTCCATCTGACCATAGAAAATCTGCAGATAATTTATAGGTGTATGGCCATCTTTACTGAGATCCAGCGCCTGTGGCCTGAGGGGATTGATTACATCCTCCCCCGAACTCCTCTTGCTGCCTGCTGCTTCTGCACAGTACGGCCCCATAGCCTTTGGTGCTTGTCTACCGCTGTAAAAGAAATGAAAACAAATATCACTCCCCATCATGTCATATAAAAAGTTAATTGGGCTGTAACTATAAACCAGACAAGCAACAGACAAGTCTGTCTCATATGCCTAAATCTAAAGCAATGCAGAAACAAAATGAACCCTTGCAGTGGGGCTACTCTCTGCACTGCAAGGGTTAAGTGCTCATTTTGGTCTATAGGGTGTAAAACAAAAAAGAAAGAACCAAACAGCGGAGCAGCGTTCCCTGCAGCCTCTCTCCCCCTTCGCTCCAGCAGTCTAAGGCTGGGTTCACACCTAGACGTATTGAATATGCGTGTTTTTCACGCGATTTGCGGTAAAAAACGTGCGACAAACGCACGTTTCCAAGGGCTACTTGGCTGTATCCCAATGGAAATGCGCAACAAAAACGCCCCAAAGAAGCTCCTGTACTTCTTCGGGCGTAGGATGTTTTGTAGCGCGTTCATACGGCCTGTAATACGCCCAGGTGGGAACCATACCCATAGGAAATAATGGGATTTCAGTGTTTGAGCGTTTTGCAGAGCGTAGGAACTCGCTACAAAATGCCCAGGTGTGAACCAGGCCTAAGAACCCATGTGTCACCCCGTCCAATACAGTGTATTGGATGTGGGGACGCCGGGGGACATTCCATTGCCAGAACAGAGGGGCGAAGAAGCAGGTCTTTCTCTTATTGGTTAACCAATGGTTAACCATTGAAAACATTTTGTCATATCTTTTTGATAAGTGCAAAACAAAAACTGTTATTCCCACAAGAAATCCAGCAAGCTCACACGGTCCTCTGCACTGTTGTCAGTTAGCATTGTGCTCAGCTATCTTTATGGACCTCAGAACATCCTCCACTATGTTATGTAGAAAAGGAAAGGGAGGGGTATCCTAGGGCTCCTCCGGGAATCCAGTGCTGTCCTGTATCCTGTACACTGTGCAGTGTTATCTCAAACAATGTTATCAGGAACTGTTTTAGGACTACAGAACACCTCGGCTAGGGTTGCCACCTGTCCAGGATTCACCCAGGCAGCCCGGGGTTTTGACTGCTGTGTTCGGGTTTCATGGCAGCAGAAACCCGGACACAAGATGTCATACAGACGGGGGCAACCAAAATTAAGAAAGGGGCTACTGGCCCCCCACTGAAAATAGTCTCAACTGTGATATTCTCCCCAAAAAATGGGGAGTCATTCTCCCCAAAAAATTACTGCGTGCCGCTAGAGTGTTTGGGTTCCGCTTGAAGAAAAGGTGGCAACCCTAACCTTGGCATATGTAATGGAGATGACAAAAGAGGGAGACGTTCTGTAGTCCAAATGTTGTCATCAGCCTAGAGCTGAATGTTGCCACCCTAGGGCAGGGAGTGTGTTAGTGGCAGGGTCACCTGGTAAATATATAGATAAATAATCCTGAATAGGAGAACTAATGCCTCCACCACCTCTAGGGAGTTGTAGGCTGCAATACGTAACCTTTGTTTCCCCTTTAACTCAGCCACTAATGAATGTTTAATAACATGCGTTGCTGGGAAAGGCTGAGAAATTAGAGGCGGAGCAATCCACATCGCTGGATCTACAAAGACTGGGTGGAGGTGTGAAAATAAGAGGCACAGAAGTGGCGTGTTCCCCGGGATCGCTGCAATGATCCATCTGCTCTCCAGGCTGTGAACACATGTTTTGAGGACATGCGCGGGATTACATAGCCATGGAAGTGATAGACGTTCTGTTTGGGATAGAAGTTGGTCTGTGTTATAACACTGTAAGTTTATCTTCTGGTGTTGTCTCTTCATAACCTGTCTGTACAAACATTGCCTGAGACCCTACAAGGTACAAGCCATATAAACATAGCACAGGGCCGGATTACAGGTGACGTTTTATCTGCTGATATTTGGACTTCAATGGTTCCTCCCCGCCCCCTTTATTACAACACTGAGGACATTTTTATTGTCACTGTTTTCATTTCACACCTCATTTTAGATCCAGTAACATCATCACTGGGTCTCTGTGCAATGCAGGCAGATCATGGCTGTAGGGAGGGGCTGGCAGGGTGCTGTACATAGCTCCTTGCAAACATCACAGCTCAATGCCTCAGTACTGCTCTCAAAAATCCTCAGTTCTCTCCTCGCTCTCTCTCTCCTGGCTGTCTCTCCTCGCTCTCTCTCCTGACTCTCTCCTCGCTCTCTCTCCTGGCTGTCTCTCCTCACTCTCTCTACTGGCTGTCTCTCTTTCTCCCCTGACTGCCTCTCCTCTCTCTCTCTCTCCTGACTGCCTCTCCTCTCTCTCTCTCCTGACTGCCTCTCCTCTCTCTCTCTCCTGACTGCCTCTCCTCGCTCTCTCTCCTGACTGTCTCTCGTCACTCTCTCTCTTGACTGTCTTTCCTATCTCTCTCCTGACTGTCTCTCCTCGCTCTTTCTCCTGACTGTCTCTCCTCACTCTCTCCTGACTGTTTCTTGTCGCTCTCTCCCCTGGCTGTCTCTCCTCGCTCTCCCTCCTCACTCTCTCCTGGCTGTCTCTCCTCGCTCTCTCTCCTGGCTGTCTCTCCTCGCTCTCTCTCCTGGCTGTCTCTCCTCGCTCTTTCTCCTGGCTGTCTCTCCTTGCTCTCTCTCCTCGCTCTCTCTACTGGCTGTCTTTACTGGCTGTCTCTCCTGACTGTCTCTCCTCACTCTCTCCTGGCTGTCTCTCCTCGCTCTCTCCCCTGACTGTCTCTCCTCGCTCTTTCTCCTGGCTGTCTCTCCTTGCTCTCTCTCCTCACTCTCTCTACTGGCTGTCTCTCCTGGCTGTCTCTCCTCGCTCTCTCCCCTGGCTGTCTCTCCTCGCTCTCTCCCCTGACTGTCTCTCCTCGCACTCTCCTGACTGTCTCTCCTCACTCTCTCTCCTGGCTGTCTCTCCTCGCTCTCTGTCCTGGCTGTCTCTCCTCGCACTCTCCTAGCTGTCATAATGTGCCTTGCGAACCCGTGCGGCCGAACGCATTGCAGCCAGAGGGTGTGGCTACGGTGCCATTCACTTCAATGGCCCGCCACGCCCCCTCCTGCCCCACAAAAAAGTGCGCCGGTCACAATGCGAGGCAGTGCGTTCTGGCCAGAATCGTGCTGGAACACACTGCATCTAGTGTGAACGGGCCCTAAGTGTTCTGCAGCCTCTAACAAGGTCAAACACCTACAATGCACCTGGTAGCTAAAGACCATATAGTTTTATATCAAGACATTTTTGAGAATGCTGACAGATGGACTATTGTCTCATACAAAGTGACCACTTTGGTGGAACTGCAACCAAAGCCCTTCTTTGTTTTTAATAGAGCGGGGAAGGTTTTCGTTTCTATCTATGCCTCCACTGGGGCGGTTTTGACTTGGTGTCACCCGGATAGGCAGTAAGGAATAATCTCTGATATGGGAACAGTGGAGTGAAGAAGAATCTCTCTGGGTTTTATTACTGTCTGTGTCACAAATGGGCATATTTCCCCTCACTTCCTGTCCCAGGACAAGACTGAGGGGACATCTCTCTAATGAGGACACATACCACAATAGTGGGCAACTCTGGCCCTCCGGCTGTGCTTCAACTACAAATCCCAACATGCCTTTGCCTCCAGGAGTTATGCCTGTTACTGTCAGTCTTGCAATGCCTCATGGGACTTGTAGTTCCACAACAGCTGGAGGGCTGGCATTGCCCACCCCCCTTTTAACCCATATCCACGTCTATCGAAAACAGGACAAAATGTGGCTGAACTTTGAATTCAAGCACGGAGAGAAAAGGAGAAGTGCAGGGGTGACTGTCACAAATCAGAACTGTAATCTCTTCCATCCGCAGCTCTGATAGTGGTTTATTGCATGCACTTGTTGGGTGAGGCAGTTGTGTAGATAACGTAAACGGCAGAGTTTAGATTAGTCGAAAGGCAGATTTGAGACATATAGAAGGGTTGGCCTTAGGCCCTGATTCACATTTGCGAATGGGGTTGATTGCATGAGTCTTAAGCTGCCCATACACCTTCAACTATCGCACGACTTTTGTTGTGCGATGGTTGTAAGGTGATTAAAATTTCGTACGATCTGCCCATCTTGGACAGGCAGATCGTACTTGCGATCATCGCAAGCCCGCCCCTCTAAGGGGAGAGCTTCCGATGATTGCAGTGCTGAGCGGGCAGTGTGCGCTTGCGCGCACCGGCCCGTGCGGTGTTCGTCTTCCGAGCACGCCACCCACCCGCCGAAAATCTTGCGATTTTTGGCAGGTTTTCCAGTGTGCTTGGAAGACGAAAGTCGTGCGACCTTAAGTAGAAGCGGTCGCACGCTGCCCATACACCTGCCGATTGTCGTACGATCGTGGGATCGCCTGCGATTATCGTAAGATAATCGGCAGGTGTATGGGCACCTTTACGAATACCTCCATAAGACTCGTGTCATCAGCTGCGGGCAGGACATGCTGTATGATGCAATAACAGCGGCCATCGCCTGTAGTTGTGTGCATGTAATTGCACCTGTGGACGACCCCCCTAGACTAGACTGTTTGTGCGACTACAAATGGCTGCGGGCGCTGGCAGCTGTCCTTGTATTGTACAGCGCCTCTCACCCACATCTGATCACATGAGTCTCACGGAGGAATTCATAAGACTCATGCAATCAGCCTCATTCCTAAGTATGAATGGGGCCTCAGGGAATGCGAGTCATCCCAAACATCTGCAGGCAGGACCATCAGAACAACTTGAAGATTGCTGAAAGCAAACTAGCAGTGTTTAGGGCACAGTGCCAGAGCCCCCCTTCGCCCACGGACCACTTATTCCCATGCTTTCCATGCTGTCCTGTTGCTCCGTCAGAGCTGGCAGCCAAAGCTACCCGCACACTGCAAGGCAGTGGCATCACAAGGGGGGTGCGGCCTGCACCCGGGTGACACCATTGGAAGGGTGACACCAAAATGACTGACAGTCATTTTGGTGTCACCCCCTCTAAAAAGTCGGCCACTCGGTCATAGACTGAGAGCCCAACAGTGTCAGTGCAGAGGAGGGGATCCGGCAGGATACCACATCCTGTCGGGTGAATGTCCCCGCCTCTCCGCCGGCGTCCATCACTAAGATTGTTGCCAGTAGGCGTCAATCAGATGACCGTGCATCCGCGATGACATCATCGTGCAGGAGCGTGGTGGCGTCACGCGCATGCACGATGACGACGGGGTGTCACCCGGTTCAATGCAAGTGAATGGACTTGTATCAGATATGATGACGTCAGCGGTACTTCGACCGCTGCAGCCTGGGGCAGAGGAGGCTGCAGGCACCAGCCTAGCAGGGAGGCAGGAAAGAGTGAGTATATCTTTTTTTTATTGTAGACCCTACACCAAAATGAGTACTTAACCCTTGCAGTGTGGGGTAGCCCCACTGCAACGATTAATTTTTTAAATGCCCAGATAGATTTAAAAAAAAAACAAGATGAACTATCCCTTTAAAGTTACATAGGAGGGGAAAGCTAGGTGGGATTTGTAGGCACGTAAAAAGGTAAGCAGCAATTTTAGGCAAAGTTATGCAATGTGATGCAAGTTATGCAATATAAAGTAAGTGTTATCCCAATTTGGCTGCAAACATGTAAAGGCTCCAAACTCTCTGCAATGCTCTGCGCACAATGCTCTTATACAAGCTGGAGCCCGGGTGTACAATGCCTTATTTATTCATTTCTAGACTTTGTAACATGAAATGTACTCTGGGAGAACTATTCCCGGCGTCGCGGCTAATTCATATGTAAATATCGTCACCCATTCATATGTAAATATCACAGTCGAGACTATTTACTAGGGATGCACCGATACCGGTATTTTGGTACCGAGTACGAGTACCGATAATTTTTCTTCGGTACTCGCCTATACCAATTACCGAGTAACGGAAGTCCCATTCAGGAAGCCAGGTGGCGTGTAATGACTCGCCACCTGGCTTCCCGATTAACAAGAAAGTCTGTCCCCTCTTACCTTGGTATGTCCAGCCTGTCACCCCTGGGGCCGTGACTGTCTGGCTGGCCAATCAGTAAGCTGGGCGCCGTGTAATGACGCAACACCCTGCATTCTGATTGGCCGGGAGGCTGGCTCCAAGCATGAAGCCAGCTTCCCGGCCAATCAGAATGCCGGGCAGCGCGTTATTACACGCTGCCCGGCTTCCTGATTGGCCGGGAAGTCGGTTCCATGCTCTCTCATCACAAGTGACGAGAGAGCATGGAGGCGCTTCAAGGGCGAATCAGGAAACAGGAAGTATCGGGCTTGGCATTGGAGCAATTGGGCGAGTACGAGTACTCGCCCAAATACTCGGTATCGGCACCGATATCGATACTAGTATCGGTATTGGTGCATCCCTACTATTTTCAGTGGGGGGCCAGTAGCCCCTGTTTTAATTTTGGTTGCCCCTGTCTGCCTGACATCATGTGTCTGGGTTTCTGCTGCCATGAAACCTGGACACAACATTCAAAACCCGGACTGTGCGGGTGAATCCTGGACAGGTGGCAACCCTAACTAGACATGTAAATTTGTTTAATTCCCAATGGATATTTGTACGAACTTTGTTAAATTTGAAAATTAAGATGCATCGGAATTTCCGAATTCGAATGCAAATGAAATGTACGTTTCCGATCCATCTAAATTTCGTTCATATATTGGACATGTGACTGTTCTCTGGCCAATCATATTTTTTTGGGCTGTTGGGGGTTGTTATGTGACTCCATGTTGTGGAGTAGAGAGAGTTGATAAGAGCAGTAGGGGAGCACACGGTGTCAGAACTAAAATGACAAAAAAAAATAAAAAAAACCCTAAAAAAATAAAATTCATTTATAAATAAAGAACCTCATCCGCATAGACCCGTAAAGAAAATTCAGATGGATCCGAAATCTGAATAATGAACCGAATCAAATTTCAGATCCAAAATCTGAAAAATGAAGGAAATAAAAATCCGAATCGATGCCAAATGATACGAAACACATTTTTTTTGCAGGGTTACACGTCTAGCAGAAACAGTGTCATTGCACGGAAAACCTCCAAAAAGCTGATTGGCTGCAGTCACTGTTCAGCGACAATTTTTCGCCCAGTTCCTTCAATAAAAGTCAATTAAATAATACTATAAATACTAAATTACTATAAATCGGCCAAAATTGTAACAGCGTGTGCCCAGCTTTACTGTTGCTTGAAAAAAAGGTTTGTAATTGTGATCTGGCAGTGTTGTGGTTCACACACCTCTAGCACACTGCATTGTCAGACACGTGACAGTGTGTATCCTGGTTCAGCTCTGCAACTTCCCTTGTCAACAATCCTATGGCCTACTCACTGGGCAATGTGTCAGCATCATCACTCTGCTGATTCACTGACAAAGGAGCAGACAGGAAGCTGCAAAGTTTAATCAGGATATAGTGATGCCACTTGCCGTGTTGTGCAGTGTAACAGGTATGTCCAGGTAATAGCAAATACGGGAGATATTAAACCCAGACTCCTTTACTATATTCAATCCACTTATCCCACAATTTACCATATTTATCCATAGTACCTCTATGTTTGAACATAACCCCCTCAAAACCAACCACTCAAAAAGTCTTAATTTAACTTTTAGCAACATTTTACCAAAGCTGAAATCCTCAGCTCGTGGAAACGTTTAGCTGTGCAGCAGCTGTGATCTTGATAGTTATTTTTACAGACGGCGATGGCTGCTACGCACAAGCATTCTGTAGCTGCCTAATCGCTTGCATGGAGCTGAGGAAGTGTGTGCCGCCCCCACTGCTGCCGGCTATCCCAGGCTCCGCTATGCAGGCCCGGCACGGCAGGTCTCTGCACTTTGATTGGAGGGAGATCAGCATACTTCAAGTGGCTGATCTCTCCTCCGATCACGGAACCTGAAAGCAATGTGTATTACATCATTTCAAGTTTCAGTATGTCCTTTCTCTGGCTGCTGTGGCCGGAGAAGAGGCTGGTGGAGCATGAGCTCTGCTTTATGAGCTTCTTCAGAGTCCCTAGTTGACATTATGGGTCTAGTAGACCCCTGATGTCTCCATAAAAAGACCTGTCACATCCTCCACAGCTTGTTAGCCCTCTATGTGATAACAATAAAGTTTAGTGTAAAAAAAGCGTAAAAAATAAAAAGTCACATAAAATTTTTTTCACAATTGTTTTTTAGAATCCCAGACTGGTGACAAGGAAGCATGGAGCCGGCCAATCAGGAAGCCGGGTGCCGTGTAATGACTGGCCGCCGGCTTCCTGATTGGCTAGAAAGCCGACACCATGCTTCCTCATCACCTGGTGACTAATCGGGAAGCCGGACCGTGAATCATCACACGCCACCTGGCTTCCCTAATGGGACTTCCGGTATTCAGTATCGGCGAGTACCGAAAAAATAAATATCGATACTCGATACAGAAAAAAATGGTATCGGTGAATCCCTAGTTTGTAACATTGCAGAGTGTACAGGACACACACACACACATTAGATTGTAAGCTCTCATGAGCAGGGCCCACCTAACCATCTTGTCTTGAATTGTACTGTGACTGTACTATCTCCCCTGAACTGTTTCCCTGTAAAGCACTGTGCAAACTGCTATAAACAGCTATCTAAATCCTCTATAATATTATTAATAATAATATAACAAACACTTTCAATTGTATATTTACAGACCAAAAGGGAGCAAAGAATAGAAGTTCATTGTTGGGGTTTGTATACTCTATAAATAGATTTTTTTTACACCTTGCTCCCAAAAGTGCTAGGCTAACTTTTCTGAATAACACAAACCAAAGTCTGTCATGTCCTTGCCTACAGGAAATATGATCTGAAAGGGTTAAAATATTATTCTGACTCTGGCTCGGAGTGAATAAAACTAATTCCCATGTGAGTCACTTGCAGCAGAGATCCAGCCTTACAAGGCAAAGAGCCTCACTTGGTGCTGAGTTGCTATGATTCAGGACCTAAGTAGTTCCCTTTTTGTGCTAGCATACGATGAGTAAATGTGTCCAACATACACCTATTAACCTGTGTATTCCGCCACTAGTTCTGTGACTTCATCTGCCAATATGTTACCCCAAGCCCCCCCCTGTGCCCCAGCCCCCCCCCCCCCCCCACACACATTGTGCTACATTGTGCCATTTGGCTTCCTGTAAATTGACAGTCCCGATCATGCTTTTTGATTGTGTTGTCCTCTCTGTGGACTCAGGGGGCACTCTGAGGTTAGATAGCAGATTGTCCCATTTTACAATGGCGCCCAGGCTTATCTGCACCTTGCACAGTATGCCTGGGTCCTGCCAGAGGAAGTAAGGAGATTACAGACTGAAGAGATTAAACTATTTATAATCTTCGCTGCCAGCAGATATTCTGAAGACAGAGGACTGGTCACATTCTGGGATCTCAGAAAATGGCTAACTACGTAATTCCCAGTGCACTCTTGGGAAAAATACATTGAAGGGGATTTGTCAAAACCGGAGCAGACAGAATCTGGAGCAGTTGCCCATAGTAACCAATCAGCTTCTCTTCAGTTTGTTTAGTTATACTTTGAAAATGAAAAACAGAAGCTGAATGGTTACTATGGATAACTGTTCCAGATTGTGTCTGCTCCAGTATTGATAAATCCCCCTTCTTCTATCCTAGTTCAATACCATTCAGGAAACCTTCTAGTTTGTATATTTCTGAATTCCAGATAAATATGAAAAAATTATGTTTGTAGTTAAAAGAAAAAGAACAATTAAAAGAGACGTAAAGACAAACTTTTGGGGGCTTTACTCCTCTTTTAAGTCACAGGAATACATTTACTAATGTCCTCCTGTGACCCAAAGTCAGCACATAGCGAGCTACTGCCGGCTATATGCTGACAACACAGAGCCGCGCTGCAGCCAGGAGAGATCCCAACAATATTGTCTGATTGACAGCTGGCTCTGCCTCTCTAGAGCCAGAGCCAACTGTGCCGCCCCTTCCCATGCTGGCTCTAAGTATTGGGAAGAACAAATTTTACTCTCCCAATACTTCTCCTTTAAAGTTACCTTTTTATACCATGTTTCATGTTATATCCATATTCAGGGTGTAACATGAAACATGGTCACACTGCCACCCGCTCCCCTCCTACCCCATTTACCTGAGGGCTTGTTCACACCAAATGCAGACCAGATCTGCATGAGTTTCTGCACACGCAGTGCAGTGTGTTATATTGCGTTTTTTGCAGCATTTTTGATGCGTTCCAGTACGTTTGCATGCGTTTTTGATGTGTTTGTATGCGTTCCAGAAAAAATAGGGCTTGCTGCAGGTTTTTTACATGCTGTGGATCTGAACGCTGCGGTGTGATCCGTTCTGTAACTGCTCTGCTCTGCTCCTGGAACGCGCTTGCGGTGAACAAGCCCTGAATCATAGCAAATGGACTTGTGGTGCACAATAAAACACAAATTCAGTGACGTCAGGACAATTATAGTCCATTGACACTTTTCCCATCTCTTTTCCTGTTACTGCATGTCCATACCTTGGCACAGACAGGGATGGAAGAGCCAAAGCATTACACCCCACAATCCACTGAACGCGGTTGTAATGCTTTACTGGCTCCAATGCAGAAAATAACAAATACAAATGTTTTCTTTTATGATTATGTATGCGTTTATTTTATTTTTTTAAAAGGTGGAATTTAACTTTATCCCCTTTCTGCCAGTGGGAGCTAGCCCATTAGGGGACCTTAACGCTGGGGCTTCCTGATCATCCGTGATTGATCCGTAATCCCTGATCACTGTGATTGGCTTTCACAGTGGTTATGTGATCAAGAGCCTGACCTACCACCTCCCTTGACCGGGAGCTGTCAGTGAAAAAGGTTGTTAAAGATGTCACCAGCACACCATATTGAAGTGAAGAACGTGTCTGTTTATTGACGCTTAATGTCAAAACAAATAGCAACCTTTCGGGGCCACACAGGGTCCCCTTCATCAGGCTTGAAATGACCTAATTCCCATCATACTGCTCTTGGGTGGCCAATGGAGTGGGAGATCTCAACAAGTTGGACATCTCGATAGAACACTGGCCGGGATGCGATACAGTGCGTTCCAGCAGTGAATCGTGCTGGAACGCACTGTGTATGGTGTGAACTAGCCCTAAAGGTTCCAGTGCTACCTTCAAGGTTTTTATTGCTGTCTGGAGAAATTCACCCCATCTATTGGTCCTGATTGGTCCTGATGACCATTGTCAACAGGGCTAAAAATGAAGGTAAATCTAAAATTTGCAGTTGTCACTGGAGCAGGAATAGCGGGAGAAGTAAGACTACCTGTAGTACTGTGCAAGCAAAATGCCAAGACAAGAAGCAGGACACATAACTATGAAGGAGTGATCTTGCAATAAAAGAGTAACAGATAGCTTGTGGGACTAGTCGTCATCTACCAAAAACTACAATAGCATTTCATTTGGATGACCATTTAAATCTAGTGTTTCAGTCACTATCTCCTCCATTCAGAAAATGGCTTGTATTTCTTGAACAGAGTACAAGCCATTCCGTGATTGGAGGAGAGGAGATCTTGTTCAGCTGATAAGCTAATAAGAGAACATTTAGCCATTTATGGCTAGCTTTAGATGTTGTTAGCCAAAGGTGCAGCATGCCTAATGTACATTCCTGTTCCATCTGCCTGTACTTAGTCTGTCGAGAGGTTCTGCACATTCCCCCATCATATGCTAGTGTTTGTTCTACTGTGGAATCTATACATGGATTAATAAATGCAAAATACCATAATTATTGTTGCCAGGTTATATATAGTAAATGGCTCGCCCTGTTGTTGAGTACATCACTTCTGTGTGTGTTTGTAGGTCATGTTTCTCATCACCTTTTTGTAACATACAATAGAGCCTACTTGGCTTCATGCGATTCATTCTAACGTGCTTTTTCCAAAATGCATTTTCCGTCCATTCTCAACAGTTTATTTTCAGCACCCTTTCTAAAAAAGGAATACAATAGTAGATGTAGGAATGACTTAGCTGGCTAGGCAATGAGTAACACATGGATGATGTCAGGGCCGGCCTTAAGCCTTTAGGCGCCCTGTGCGAGAAAGCTTTACAGCGCCCCTCAGTGACCACACCCCTCAGTGGTCACACCCTTTAGTGGCCACACCCCCGTAACCACACCCATTTCACCCCAATATCCGCACTGTTTAAAGACTTCTATTCTTTTAAGCCGCAAAGAAACATATTAAAAAGTATGATAAAAATAAAACTTTTATTCAAAGGTATTAAACTTGTCGGCACAATATAAGTATTATTATCAAATAAAACAACAGAAGTTAAACAATAAATGTCAATTTAAAAATAAAAAATCCTTTTGTACATTTGTTATTATTTCTTTTCATAATTTGTTATTATTAATTTTTTACTGTTGGGGGGGGCTTAGGGAAATATTAGGGGTCCAAACATTTGGACCCCTTTTTAAATGAGAAAAGAAATTGAGGACACCAAATCCTCAATTTCTTTTTCAGCAGCCTCAGCACTCAATGAATGTGACACATAGAACTATGTGTCCCCAGTTATTTACAAACACCGGAGTGATCAAAGAGAAGGAGCGCTGTCATATCGGATGGCCAGCGGTAAGGGGGAGAGAAGCCGCCCCCAGGACGAGCTGTGTCGGCCGCACGGCGCCCTTGTTGCCATGGCGCCCTGTGCGGCCGCACAGCTCGCACACCCCTAAGACCGGCCCTGGGTGATGTGTATAGGAGACACCCATTGAGAGACTCGAGACTGGAATTCAGAGCATGACATAATCCTGTGGTGTAACAGAATACCTACATGCCATTGCACTTAATTTATTTTAATGGTATGCATGGCCTGCTTTGGTAGCTTGCAAATTTCCATCGGTGATGTTCATGTGCATAGATACAGATGTACATTTTGATTAGGTTTTAACTGTTAGTAAAATCAGATTGGAAAAGATTGTGTTGATGGGCTAAATTATGCATTGGGTGTTTGATTAACAGGAGGGTATGGGCAAAGCAATGGGTGCACTTTAATGCCAGCTTATACCTTTATATCTTCTTATTTCACAAACCGAAAGGAAAAAAAAGCCATGTATAGGTTCTAGTTTGGTTCTTCTTGACGCTTACACAGGGCTAAGAACCCGCTCTTCAATCCCATGTGACGCCATTGGTTCCAATTGGCCAGTTGCCATACTCCAGCACTGTCATGTGGAAAGAAGGGTGGTGAATCACATGTTCCCTTCCTGTTGCCAAACAGAGTGGCAGGGGAGCAAAAGTAAGGTGAACATGTGTTGCTGCAGGGCCTGGCATTAAAGTAAATGGCCCAGGTATCTGGACTTCATACTTTAGTAGCTTTTGGGCTTGTGCCAATGGGCTTGGGTGTTAACACGCAAATATGGCTTGCTTTGAGATGCATTCATCCTGAATTTGAGATCAGTTTCAGATTGTGTTGAGAGCAATTAATGTTCATTGATATGTGCATTTGACCTTCTACTGACCTCCTTCTGACCTCCTAAGCTGAAACAACCTGCTTTAAGCTGCTTTTGCATTCCACTTGACTTGTATAGTGAGAGAAGCAGTTCTGGCTTTGTCACTGTATCATAGAGTAAATATTCCCTTAACATATTTTATGCATGTTATTTACTTAAGTCTCAGACCCTAAGACTGCTGCTGGGTGCCATCACCTTGGATGTGATATCAGCAAAACGTTTATATCTGTCCCTTAGTCCCCATTCACACCTAGGCGTATTGTAATATGCGCGTCTGTCGCCCGACCGTCACGCGTTTTTTTTACCGCGATTCGCGGTAAAAAAGTTGCGCGACCGTCGCGCGATTCCAAAGGCTACTTGGCAGTATCCAAATGGAAAACGCCCTACAAAACGGCCCAAAGTAGTCCCGGGACCTTTTCAGGCGTGGGCCATTTTGTAGGGCGTTAGGGATGGGCGGAAATACGCCTAGGTGGGAACGAGGGCATTGACTACAATGCTATTTATTTTTTTGACCGTTTTGTAGAGCGTTCGTCGAGCATAGGACGTGCTACAAAACGGTCAGGTGTGAACGCAGTCTAATTCCCAGGAACAGTCCCTATCCATGGGAAATGGGCATCCCCAGCACGGGAAGTAGCGACAGTGATGTATCCAGGATATGGAACATGTTCCAGAGGCCTCTTGAAGGAGGGGGCATTGCTCTGTGGGTCAGTGAAAGTTTGCTGACTCACAGAGACATCAGAGACATCAGACTGCTACTGTCATCATTCAATCCCCCACCACTGGTGGTTGGTTGCTAGTACTGCCTAGCTAACTAGCATCCAGCCACTAATGGTGGGACGGTTTAAATAATGTGAGCGGGTAGTTGGTTACTAGAACCACCCGTCGTTCTAGCATCCAACCAATGGCCCATTATGCCCAGCCAGAATTCAGAAAGAGGAGGCAGATGGAACATCCTTGGCAGCAGGGAGCTGTAATCACACTCCTGGGTGCTTACTCTCCCTCAGCAGACAGTAGAAGTGATTCGGGTTGCTGCAAAGCTGCCTGATCACTTCTACGACCCCTGCACTTGCGCCCCCCGCCATGTTTCCTAGGCTCCTCTATCAGCCCCCAAAATGCTGCTCCAGACTCCCTACAGTGCTGCCTGCATAACAAAAAACCTAGGCCTCTGGTCAAGTGACGAAGAGGAGGTTGTCATTTTGTACTCTGATCCCCTCCTTCATGAGTGATTACTTGACAATGCCTAGGCTTTTGGATATGAGGCACCACTGAAGGAAACCCAGGACAGCATTAACCACCCAGCAAGGCTGTTAACATATAACATTTCAGTGTGCACCAACCTTAAGGGTTAAGTGTTTTACTTTATTTCCCATGTTAATAGACAGGGAGATTTATGGCAGAATGTAACTGAGAACAATACAATTGGAACACAGTGACATCTGCACTGTGATTTCTGGTGCATGGTGACTGCTCAATTACCCAGTCTGCAAACACATGAATGTGCGGTAGCAAAATCCTGGAAATGAGACTTAGCCAGAGACAGGAAAGTAAATGTTGTATATTTTTTTTATATTGCAAATTGTAGGAAACATTCATGTTAACTGTTTAAAGAAAATACATTGGTATCAAATTAAGCAGCTATGAGCTGCCTTGCAAAAAAAGTAATAGACTTGTGTTGGGTGAATGAGGACTAATGCAGCTTGCTGCCTCCCTGTTGCGGGCTGCTCATACAGCTGCCAATACCTGTGTCCTTATAATGGAGGACAGTGGCTGGGTCTGCACTAGACTTGTCAATAGTCTGTACAGAAAAAGCCTGACTGCCCACTTGCCTCCATCATGAGCACAGAGTTAACGCTGGTTATACCATGTTACGATTTGTTACTGAATTTTGGTAGGAAATACCTCAAAATAAATTTTTTTTCTCAGTATAAATGCTGTTTTCTGCCCTCACACTGCTTTGTTTCTGTGCTGGCAGAGCTGAGTAACAGCCACACCCCTCAGTACAGGTTTCCAGACTTGTATTGCAGTGCATGGAAGGAAGAAGAATGTTTGTCTGACCAGGTCAGTTACATTACAACAGGGGCAGGCAACTACGGCCCTCCAGCTGTTGTAGATCTATAAGTCCCATGGGGCATTGTAAGACAGTGACAGGCATGGCTCTCAGAGGCTGAGGCATATTGTAATTTGTTGCTGAAGCACAGCTGTAGGGCCGGAGTTACCCACCCCTGTATTAAAGTGTGTTCCGGGTCTAAATCAGGTGCCTATTGAACTGCCTAGTCATAGGTAGGGCCCTCCTTACCACCTTGTCTTGAATTGTATTGTGATGTCTTCCTTATATTGTAAAGCGCTGCGCAAACTTTTGGGGCTATATAAATCCTGTATTATAATAATAATAATAATAATTTAGACACCCTGCACAGTAGCTGTAACAGAAACGTGGCAATAGTGGTGACTAATCCTTCATCCCTTTTTTGGCCACAGCTTCCAGAGTTCAGTTTCTTTTTAAAGTATAGCTAAAGTTAAAAAAGGAACTTTACCCATATCTTTAACATTCCAACAAAGGCACCTTTAGAAATGTTTGGTAATGGTAATCTACAAACAGATATTTGTAGATAATTGTCAACTTTTTATTCTTTGTACACCTTATTTTTCTTTTCTGCCCCATTCATCTCACAGTGACCATTTTTACTAAGGGCAGATGAATCAATCTCCCTTTACTTCCCGGAACTCTAACACATGTGACTAGGACATGTGACCATGCACATCATCTCAGAGGGAAAAAAAATGCTTTTCCCTGAGATCTCATGAGAATTTGCAGTGTACAGATGCACTGCAAAACCCCACCGATGCACTGTGATATAACATTCCCAGGATGCATCTCTTAGGCCAGGGGTCAGCAACCTTAAACACTCAAAGAGCCATTTGGACCCGTTTCCCACAGAAAAGAAAACACCGGGAGCCACAAAACCCTTTTGACATCTAAAATGAAGATAACACGTCATATATCGTTTTTTACCTTTATGCTATGTATATAGGTATATGTGGGCTTAGTAACGCACTGGACTCAGGGCTTACCTGAGACCCCACCTGAGTGTGACCCTGCAGGGCACACCATAGATCCTGCACAGCCCATCTGAGACTCTATGGTGGGCTCTGCAGGGCCTCAGGTGGGCTGGTCCCTGGGTCCCTTTCACTGTACCTCCTCCCAACTCCTCTTACCTAGTGCTGCTGCTGGGGTCAGGCCTCCTCCACCCCCTCCCCTGCCACCTCTGCCATGCCGCCCCTGGTACAGCTGATACTCATGTAAGAGGCCCCCCAGGCTGCCCAGACCCCTCACATGGGTACCGGCCATACACACACTTCTCCTCTCCCGCCGCCTGTTACTAGGGATGCAGCCGGGAGAGGAGGTGAGTCCCAGGACCCTGGACTGCCGCATATTCCACCAGAGGGTTGCCCAGGACCGGACCTCACTGGACCCCCCCCCACAGCCTCAGGCCCCGGGGGTAGTTGTGTCCCTGGAAAGGGAGCCGCATCAGAGGGATGAAAGAGCCACATGCGGCTCCGGAGCCGCAGGTTGCTGACCCCTGTCTTAGGCCATGTTTATATCACTAATGCCTATGAATACCAGGAAGTGGAAAGAAATTGTAAGAAAAAGAAAAATATGTTTATTTAACTAATGAATGTAAGATGATTTCATATAAGCATGCAGAGCTCAATGCTGAGGTGATTTTTAGTGAAAGGGGGGGAAAGATCCGCCTTAATGTTTTGTTTTTTTTAGTTTAGAGTAAAGTAGGGAATTGTTAGAACCCTGTTAGTTTTCATTTATTTTTGTTATGTTATGTTATTTATTTATAATATTTACAACCTTTTTATAGGTTTCCCTTCCTTAGAAATACAACGGGAAATGAAAGTAAAGGGAGATCCAGCCATGCATTTTTGCGTTGCAGAGGCACCCTAATGCATGTCCAGAATACAGCTGCGTTCACTGTTCTATTACAGGCTGGGAACAGGGAGGTGACCTAGCTGTGTTGCTTAACTGCTATAGTGAGAAGTCAGGTCACCAAGCTGGCTGTCCTGTGTGGCAGAGTTGTGCAAGTATTAGGACTGGATAGAGAGAAGTACAAAAAGTTAGTTTTTTTTTGGCTTTCAGCATTAACGTAGTACTAAAAGCTAAATGTTTTTTATCTTAATGCATTCTCTGCATTAAGGTACAAAATGCCCTGCTACCTTTCCATGTGCCCCCCACCCAAAACACTTACCTAGGGTCTACGAACACCGTCGCTGGCTCCTGGATGATCTGCTCTGTTTCCCCAAAGTTCTGGGTTGATGGGAGGGATGCCAAGCCCATTGAGGGCAATAGGCTGCTGCATCTGCCTGTCAAATTAGTGGGGTGAGGGAGGAGGCGGGTTTAGGGGCATGGCTTGTTGAATGCTGTGTGTGCCAGTGAACGCTCACAGCACCAATCAGTTCCCAGCCAGGAGAACGCACCCACGGGTGTCTCCTTTGTAACCTGCTAGGCAAAGGAGACACCTGTAAACCGGGGGGGGTTGCCAGAAATAAATTAAATGGTGCAATTTAAAAAAAACAAATCTCAGTAAATAAATTGCCATATACAATGCTGATTTACAATTTAAAAGAAACAAGGGTTTACTGTCACTTTAAGGGCAGGTTCACTCCAGAAAATAGTGTGAACTTGCTGCAGTCCAGTGCATTCCAGACTAGACAAAATAAGACCTGCAATATTTTTCTGGTCTGGTCTGGAACGGACTGCGCTGGTGTGAACAGAGGCTAGATCTAGCATAGGGATACATTAGGATGCATCTTGAGTCCGGAAACAATCTGGTCTTTATCTGGAGATGATCTGGATGTGATGTGAATGGGCCCTAAGTGCAGATCATGGATCCTTTTATCTATGTTGAAGATCTGGTGTCCAGTTTATGCATGGCAGCAACTTTCAGTTTATTTGCTCTGATCTTTTGCAGTTAAACTGGTATCACAAGCATATTTAGCATTTGAGAACAGGACACGCACAGGTAATAAAAGTCAGATACATAAAAACAATTCTTGTTTCTGTTGCAGGAAGAAGATGTTGAAACGGAAAATGATAAAGTTTTGAAGATTAGTGAAGCAGATGATGCAGGTGAGTGTGTTTTGCTGGATGATATATGTATAAAAAACTTGTATTTACTTGGAACCTGTGACATCATTTAAAGCTGATCTCCGGGATAAGCAAATATTGCCTCAATACAAGAGGCGTGCGTGTGCGTTCTTGTGTATTCTGGAATCTGCTGTGCTTTGTGTATTTCTTTCAGATCTGTGCAGTAATCAAATATCTCTGCAGGAATAATAAAGACCAGTCACTGCTGCTTTCTCTCTTTGTGCAGGGTGACTGGTCTTGTATCCGCCCCCTCCTGTAGTGGATGAAGCTTGCTGGGTCCTTCCCACAGCTCTGCTCTCTGCTCAGGCTATTTGCAACACAGTGATGATGTCACGGCTACACTTACAAGTTAATAACTGGCGTTGGAAAGCATTTAGTGCGCACAAAGTAGATCTATATTCAATCCTGAAAGTACCACCCCCATAGCCTTCTCTTTTTCTGTTTTAACTCTTTATGTCCCTTTAAACCCAGTCATGTAGTCCCTGCAACCATCGCTTTTTGCCTGTCTGCTCCAGGCCTAACTTTCCATTGCCAATGTTTAGGTAAACTGCTGCCAAATATGAGCTATTCAGCTTCTAAATAGCTCTCCGATGCAGTCAGTATACAAAAACTCTGCAGTCTGTTCCGGGGACACAGTTATCTTTTGGGTCGCGACCCATGAGTTGAGAACCACTGCTCTAGTTGGATGTCACAGTCTCACCCAATATAGAGAAGGTGAAGCCATGGTGCCAATCACAGCTCACATGGACACCTATGTTCTTATGAAACAGCTGATAGTGCAGATTATGAAGGTTCAGCTATCTCCTGTGTACTTGAGGAATTGAGCAGTTCTTTTTAAGGTATACAGCTTCAAGACACAGAAAAATAGGACACAATTATTGTTAGATTCATGTCCCTGAAAGGTATGCTTCCGTTATGAATAATAATTTTGCATGTTACCAATGTAGCAAACAAAATACTGGGTCAATTTAAAGGAGAACTCTGAGGATGTTGATGTTGTTGAGGTTGTAGGGAAAACCCTCACTAGATTGGCCACCTTGCATTCAGTAAAGTTTGGTTGCTATCTACTAACAGCTCCACTATTGCAACATTGTTTATACTATGTATTTATACGTCTCTCTTTTTTCTACAACCTTTGAAATATAACTATGGGCAAAATCAAAGATACCATATATGATGCAGTCTGTCACTAGCAGCACTGCAGTTTTTGTTTTTCTGAGTCTTCCCGCAATAGATTTATCACCCGTTGATCCTGCCAGTAGATCCCTTATATTTACATTTCCTATAGTAGAGTGACAACGCTGTTTATTCTGCTATGTAATCGCACAGTAGGGTTGTCACTCTTAAATGGTTTGTTCCAACCCTTGAGTCTAAAGGTGGCCATACACTCTACAACCATCACAAGACTTTAGTCTTGCGATGGTTGTAAAGGGATTAAAAAAACGTACGATCTGCCTATCTTGGACAGGCAGATCGCACTCTCGATCATCGCAAGCCCGCCCCCCTGAGGGGCGGGCTTCCGATGACCGCAATGCTGAACGGGCAGTGTGCGCGTGCGCACACCGGCCCGTTCAGCATTTATCTTCCGAGCACCGTTCTAACCAGCCGAGAATCGTACGATTCCCGGCTGGTTTTCGAACATGCTGGTTCGACAGTGTTAAAGGTGCCCATACACTGCACGATTATCCTACGATAATCGTATGCGATCGGTTTTTCGTACGATAATCGTACGATAGTACGATAAATTTCGTACGAGCAGTGTGAACGGAGACGTGCGACCGTTTCTACTGTACGGTCGCACGTCTTCTGTCGAACCAGCATGTTCGAAAACCAGCCGGGAATCGTACGATTCTCGGCTGGTTAGAACGGTGCTCGGAAGATAAATGCTGAACGGGCCGGTGTGCGCACGCGCACACTGCCCGTTCAGCATTGCGGTCATCGGAAGCCCGATCTGCCTGTCCAAGATAGGCAGATCGTACGTTTTTTTAATCCCTGTACAACCATCGCAAGACTAAAGTCTTGCGATGGTTGTAGAGTGTATGGCCACCTTAAAGGTTTTGCTAGACTCCTTTCCCTGTTAAAGGGACTTGACACATAACAGGTCTACTGGTAGGATCAACAGGTAATAAAACTATGTCACAAAACCTACTGTGTAAATGCTAATAACGGCATCATACATGGAATCTTTGAGTGTGCCCATAGTTAAACTAGGTATTTTTTTGTAGTTTCTGGTTTGCTGTTTGTTCAGTGGTTTGGATCAACCCTTCTTGAAACCCACCACTGTTTCACCCATATTTAGGCTGGGTTCACACCTAGGTGTATCGAATATGCGCGTTTGTCGCGTGTTTCGTGTCACGCATTTGTCGGGCGATTTGCGGTAAAAACCTCGCCCCTCGGCGCTCTGCCGCCCCGACGAGGCCGGGCCTCGGTGGCCTTGTGGGAAATCCGGGCCTGTGAGCAATAGATTGTATGATTCACCATAATTTGGACAAGCTAGATGAAATAAAAATGAATTCCGATTACTAACAGGGTTATTCACAGAAGAGTGAAGAGTTTGGAGAAGGCAGGAGAAGGGGACAATCTAGGACAACATAGCTGAACTGGAGAGTGAGCTGAATTGGAGAATTGTTCCCAATCAGCTATGTTGTCGTAGATTGTTCCCTTCTCCTGCCTTCTCCAAACTCTTCACCCCTTTGTGAATAACCCTGCAAGTCTCCTGATTTCCAAATACATTCAGAAGTCCCACCTATAAATACTGTGAAATGAATGAATCTAGCCCCATGGGACTATATCAAATTCAGACTGCAGGCCCTTTGCTGCAGTTGAATAGTATAAAAGCCCATTCGTTTTGGTGAGCATGGACTTTGAACCTAGTTTGCATGGCTTTTGAATGTTGTACCATGACAAACAATGGCACAAAATTGTCCTTCCTATTTCTGTGCTGTTTGAATCTCTCTTAAAGCGCAGACAAAATAAAAAAGTAGAAATGGCCCAGAAGGAAGATATTGTATTTTCTGTTGGTACACATTATTACTTTATTGTTGAAGTAATTAAGGAGTTTTACATCATTTGTATTTTTGGTCATACATTTGAAGAATATAAAAAACATATATAGCTCCCAACGGTGATGCAAAAAAAGGAGCTATAAAAACAAAGTATCAATCAGTGGGAGACTTGGTCAGCTTAGGACTACTTGATGAGAACATTTTTTGGGCCACTATTAAGCAGCATACATATATGTGCACCAGTCCAAACATATTGAAAACAATGGAATGGCAAGGAACATGTGTAGTGTGCGTGATACAACGCATAGTTGTGGACAGGGCCAAATGGAACCTGTGTGAACAGAAACATATCTGTCATTGCTAAGTTGTTTGTGAAAGATACAGGCCCAGTAGTTGTGATCCTAATCTTTCTTTTACTAATACTTTGCCACTGGTGAGTTACTGACCTAGTACAAATATGGAGGTCCAGAAGCATCTCTGGCTGCATGTTTATTCCAGGGCAATATCTCAGTAAGTAATAAAGCAAAAATAATGATGACAGCCCTTAGCTATGGCAGCCCATAATTCTGTCATGACAGTTTCCCTTTCCTCTTTCCGGCTCTCCCCACCGCGCCTTCACATCCACAGCAAAAAACTTGGTGTTTCCCAGTATGGTGGAACATGTAATGTGCTCCTGTGATGATGTGCTCCAACATGGGGCTTACACAGTCCTAGACTTCTGGAGTGGCAGGGTAGAGCAGGAAAGTTGAGCATAAGTGGGTCAGTGGTTGAACTTTAGAGAGACTCTGTCACTTAAAGGAACAAAATGACAGAGTGTCTTTAGATGGAATATAAAATAAATTCTGTTCATATATATAGAGCGGACAACAGATAAAAAAAAAAAACAAGGCCTGATGATAAGCCTATCTTGGCTGGTTGAGCATTGACGCTAATATGGGCTCTGTTTCCTTTTTCTAGATGTATGTGTAATTAGGGGGCCAATAGTTAGAATGCGAACCTCTTTTTATTCCACCCATAGAGGTCACTCTATGAGACTACATTCTTACCATGCCCTATTCTAGGAATGCATCTCTATAAATATATCTCACATCAGGGGCTGAAGAATCTTCCTATGAAAAGCACAATGCCCATACCCAGCATATGAATGAGAAGTGAGATAAAAGTGAGAGACGTTTACATTTGCTGATACCCATCTGTGGACACATATCAGCTGCTGGATTACAGTCATACCTTAGACTGGGGAAGGTCATGAGATGATTAGATATGTGTTTTTATGTCAGCGGCATGTATTTTCCAACAGAGTCTGTTATAATATTCCAATAGGAACATATGTAGCCACAACTCCCCTGGCAAGCCTTTGTTAGTGGCATTCCCAGCCATCAACTAGCAAGCAGACACTAATGAGAAAGAGCTCAGTGGAAGCTTTGTCTGGGAAATGGCTTTCAGTTAGGTGTTTGTAAAGATTCAGTGACCCTGGATAAAAAAGCCTTCTACCCTAAACAATGGGGTGTTTGTCAGCCCTGCACCTAGAAATGAATGACTATGACGAGTTTGATTACAGATAAGACTTATTTTCGCCTAAATGACCACGTTCCTACCAGACAATAGACATACAACCTCCCTTTTTCCATAATGCTGGCTGGGAATAGAATGCTGCGTAATTCTAATGAGACAGCTTTCTGTAATAAACGGAAACTGTTGGCTTTTTATAGTGTTGGATATACTGTATATCTGAATATAGTCTTATAGAATCTGTTGTCTTATGAATCAGTGTTTGGGAAATGGGAATACATGCACTTCAAAGTAAAAATGTACTTTGCCTCAGCAAAGCAAGCTATCAGGTTCGCTTTGATGCAGCATTCCCCAGCAGCTTATACTTGCCTCCCTAGAGAAAAGGAAAGTCAGATGTGAGCTATAAGTTGCAGAAGTCATAACTTTCACAGCCCCTTGGGACAGATGGACATGCTCCACCTTACCTGGAAATACTGGGTATTTCTTTTGGTTCCTGACACTGAATGGAATGATGATGGTGGTGGTGTTGGATGGGGGTGTCGGACTGGTTTCTGGGAAGGAGGGAAAGAGAAGGAAGTAGATACTGCTGCAAACATGTTGCATTGCGTTAAAGTGACCCTGTCATGACAAAGTAAAAAGTCTTACCCTTCCAGTAGAGGATGTTTTAAGTCTTCACCATGTTGCCGATAAAGGCTGCCAATACCTGCCAATAACCCCCTGTCAATTGCTATGATTCATCCCACCTGCACATGTGTCCTGCAGGATCCTCACAGTATTAAAAGGAAACTCCAGGCAAAGAGCTCAATGCACATTTAAACATAATATTAGTTACTGTTTTACCTGCCAAATCATTTGTAGTTGTATGCCACCAATCTTGTGATTTACTCACATGCCCTCCTGCACACCACTCCAATAATCAGTGCAATCACTCCCTCAGCAACACAGTTGATTGGAGCAGTGTGCAGGGGGCATGTCAGACCGCTGGAGGCCCAGGCTGCTGTGCTGTAAGAGCAGCAGTCGGACTCTCCAGCATGCTGGATATTAGCCTGGCTGTAACACAAAGATGCAACCAAAAAGTATTTTTACTGTATATACAGCCTGACTGCATTACATTAACAAATATAGAGGGTTCAGTTGAGCTTTAACCAAGGTACGGATGTGTGAAGGGTCTCAGGAGGGGGAGATGTGCAGGCCGGCAGAAGTGCTGTAAATAGGTTCTCAAAAAAGCTGCCCCAAAGTCCCCAGCAAGTACGGGACCTAAGGCAGCCTCTTCAATTTGAATAATTAAAGCACCGGTGCCAGTTTTCGGTATCGGAGCATTGGCACCAGTATGTTCAGTATCAGCGCTGTAATTGGTATTGGTGCATCACTAGTGATATTTGTTATTATTTTTCCCCTGTGCTTATCTGGAGGCTATTATGCTGGAATTTTGCTTTAAAGCTGAACTCCGGGCACAAACGTTTTTATTTAAATGTATTCCTAAATAGCCTCAAATTATATAAATTCAGTTTGTGGGCCCCAAATGACTTTCAGAACCCAAACATTACCTTGTAAAAGTAGCAGTGACATCACCATTGTGCTGCATATAGCCAGTGATGTGCGATGGACCTAGCAGTCCCCACCAACTACAGGCTGCCTGTAGAAGACTAGAGGAGCGGGTGGATACAAGACCAGTTATCCTGCAAAAGGAGAGAGAGCAGCAGTGACCGATCTTTGTTACAGGATGCTCTTCAACAAAGGAAAGTTTTCACACTGGAATACTGCACAGATCTGGATATAATATACAAAGTGCATCAAGATTCAATTAAGAATACACATGCCTCTTGTAGACAATATAAGATGATTTTCACACAGAAACTTACTGTATACACTTACTTTGTTTAATATATAGTCAAATAAACTGCAGTAGACACATCTTCATAAACATCCTATTAGACTGCGGTACAGAATCACAGCTACACACTTGTAAACATCCTCTTCACTGTTTCTGTTATACGGACAGCAGCTAAAACAGGTTGTGATTAAAGCAACCAGAAGCCAAGCAGAAACACATAGAAAGACACATGAAAATAAAACAGAAGTAAAATACACAACTGATAAATGAGAGACCCTTATCTCCTCCTCCTACCCTGACAACTAAAAACAGCCTGACAATCTGTGATACGTTTACTTATAGAAGTGATGTCTGCTGCAGAAATTTTAAATGACTCCGGGAGACAGCACTTCTGTACTGTAGCACTTGCACCTACAAAAGCCGGTCTGTGTTGTCAAAGTGAAAGGGTGTGACAGGGTCTCTTTAACTGCAAGCTGGCCATACATTTAGCATTTTTTCAACAGCAATCAGCCGAAATTCGAGCAATGTATGGCCAGTTTAAGGTGACACTAAACGTGGGAGTTAAACCTTAAAAATACCTTCAAGTACCTTATTAATAGGGATGCACCAATACCGATACCAGTATCGGTATCGGTGCCGATACCGAGTATTTGGGTGAGTACTCGTACTCGCCCAAATGCTCCGATACCTAGCACCAGGTAATGATGCATACCTAGCGCATCATTACACGCTGCCCGGTTTCCTGATTGGCCAGGAAACGGCTCCATGCTCTCTCGTCACTTGTGATGAGAGAGCATGGAGCCGACTTCCCGGCCAATCAGGAAGCCGGGTAGCGTGCAATGACGCGAAGCCGGCGTCATGCTCCCTCATCTCATGAATCATAATATTAAGAAAGTGACCTTAAAGCATTAGTTTGTATTGCTTTAGAAAAAATGTGACCTGTCCCTTTAAGAAAAAGTATCGGTAATTGGTATCTGCGAGTACTTGATCAAAAGTATCGGTACTCGTACTCGGTCTTAAAAAAGTGGTATCGGTGCATCCCTACTTATTAACAAAATACCTTCAAGTACCTATTAACAAAAATGTATCTTTATTGTGTATCACTCAGCTGTAGAGCCTCAAATCATCTCTGAATTGGTCCCGACACTGTCCTTCCTTCTGGAGGGTGGCTACTTTTGTTCCCCATGGTTCCTGTGTGTGTTGTAAAGTAGCCACTGCTACAAGCTCCCTCCCGTGATTATGATTTTCTTAAAATGAACCCATCAAATATTTTTTTTTTTTTATTTTTTTATTTTACAGATGATGAAGATTTCTCATTTAAATACTTACCAGGGAAACTGCGAGGCAGTGACTATGAGAATATGCTGACAAAGGATGAGTTAGAGGAGGAGCAGAGGTAAAAAAACATTTTTTCCACAACCATTTGAATTAACATGACACTTCTGCCTGATTTCTGAGTATTTATGATACTTTAAGATTTATTTAAAATGTTCACTATATACATAGATAGTCCACCGATACCTTACCTGTAAATGACATATTTCTTGGCTTCTGTTGTATAAAAAAGTACTTATCATGTTGCATGAGGAGGTATGCTACAGGCCCTATTCACACTTGCCATGTGTGTGAATGCACACCAAAGCGTGCACGTTGGCGCACTCACACTGCACACAGTGCAGGAAAACAAGCATGACCTGGTGTGAACGCACACCAAAGGGGGCAGGCAAAACGTGCATTCTTGCCCACATGTTGATGCGCGACTAACAGTTGCATGAGCTTCTTTGCCATGTTTGTCGTGGGTAGGGCAGACCATTGTAATGAATGGGCTGATACATGGCACATGTGAATGGTGCCTTAGAGTAGGATAGGAAAAGTAGACACGGCTGTGTTTTTGAAATGTGTGCATTGCCCATGCAGGCAAAGCAACAAGTTCACTTACCCTCCTTCTTTATAATAGCCTCTCCTTTCCTTCCCTTGTGCTCCTTTTGCCACCTGGAAGAGAAATACCCACCTCCTCTGGGTATAGGGAGCATGTGACCTTTTCCACTTTTTGCTACTGTGAAGCTGTTGCAACTTGAAGCGGGGAGGGGGGAATCTAGCCCCTCCACTGTCACGGCAGAGAGCCGTGACAGGATCGAGAGGTGAGCGAACGCCGGTATGTGTTCACTCACCTCCCGATCTACTAAGCCGACCTGTGACAGTCTCATTGTCACAGGTCGGCTAGAACTATGAAGTGAGTAAAAAGCACTCACCTCATAGTTCTCCTTCAAAGACACCCAGTATCTAGTGTGCAGTGCCCATGACAGTGCCGAAGCGATGATCCCATGTGTACTTTTTTGTTAGAACTTTATTGAAGTGACAGTGACATTTCATTCAGTTCTACAGGCACAATCATCTTAATCATAGAGGTCCTGGCCATACCTGTCGCAGAGATGTGCTGATCTGGCCAGTGCATGGCCATGAATAGCCATGTAAATGAGGCCTTTTGTCTTTTGAAAAGAAGGTTTAGCCATATGACTAAGAACTGACTATTGTAAGCATTCCTGCCAGTTTTATACGGTTTGACCTGCACATAAATATTTAGAAATATAAATAAAGGCCAGTGAAATACAAAAAGGAATTCACATACTGCACGTAATACTATCATTACAGGTTTCATCCTTATAATTACCAGAAAACAATATATTTTTGCTTCAGTGGCCCTTTTAATGAAGCTGGGGAGGCAGGCAATTAAGTAAACTTTTTTGATTTCCTTGCTTGGGCAAACCAAAGGTTGACTTTGAAGTTCATCCTTTAAAAATACATTAAAATTAAAACCTTTTACAAGAAAAAACAGTGTCTTCTTTTCCTGCTGTCCTGCATTGCAAATCTGAAAGTACTGTATAGAAATAAAAGTGTGCTTTAACAATGTTATTAAGGTCATTATGAACCTATTAATGTGTTTGTATTGTGCTTCATATTTATTTTTTTAAAGAGTCTTTACAATCCCCCCTGCAAGAGCTTGCAATCTAATCTTAGATATTGGATGTGTGATATGAATTTACAGTATTATTAATCCCCAACTACAGATTATTTAACTTTTTGTGTTAATTCCACAAAGCTTGGCATTCAAGTGTATGACGTGTGGTACACTTAGGGATTAACAAATACATATATAGCAATAGGCTGTTGGTAAATTCAGTGTAAAAATGGTTGGTGCTATCATGTAAACATGTATGTTTGATACATAGTTGCATTCTTCAAACAGCACTCTAAAAAAATCCATAGCACGAGTCTTAAAGGGTAATTTCTCCCTACTTAGACGGGTCATTGAAATGAAAAGCTTTGTCAGTAGTATTTATTACTTGTCTAGCTCTGTTTTTCCAGTACAAAGCTTTGTGTCCAGTCGGAAAGTCTTTTGCATGTTGCCAAGGGCGTCTGCCTGGAACCTACAGATTGTTCATATAGATAAACATTCCACCGGGCTTATATAAGCATTTCAATAGGATTATGATGTGCAAGCTATCTATTTAAGTGCTTATTAAAGTATCACACCACTAAATTTTCATGTTTATTTATAAGGGAGGTGCCGGCATGCTAATCACCTTTATTGGTTTCTTTATTTCTCTGAGACTGAAGCAGTGAGATCTCCGTATCAAAGCTACAGCACCTCCAGCCTGCTATGGCCACAACAACTGCTATACTCTTGTTTAAAGCGACCCTAAACTCAGGAGGTAAATCTTAAAAAATACATTCAAGAACCTGAACTATTAACAAAAATGTATCTTATTCTTATTTATCCATCACTCACCTGTAGATCCTCAAATCATCTCTGAATTGGTGCTGACACTGTCCTTCCTTCTGGAGGGTGATTTCTTTTGTTCCCCACGGTCCCTGTGTTTGTTGTAAAGTAGTCGCCGCTCCAAGCCCCCTCCTGTGGTAGATCATAACTTCAAAACAACTAAGTAAACTAAAAGTGAGATTGTAATCCATCACAGGAGTGAGTTTGGAGCTGTGACTATTTTACAACACACACAAGGACCATGGGGAACAAACGTAGCCCCCTCCAGAAGGCAGGACACCAATTGAGAGATGATTTGAGGATCTACAGCTGAGTGGTACAGAAATAATCTACATTTGTGTTAATACGGTACTTGA
This sequence comes from Nanorana parkeri, assembly GCF_000935625.1. Lineage (NCBI taxonomy): Eukaryota > Metazoa > Chordata > Amphibia > Anura > Dicroglossidae > Nanorana > Nanorana parkeri. The sequence goes on along the minus strand of NW_017306477.1, from coordinate 477,717 downwards.
ATGCATTTTTAAGATTTAAGTCCTGAGTTCAGTGTCACTTTAACTTTCTGAAAAATGCACCAAAAGGAGTGAAACTCACTGCCAAAGCTGCAGCGAGATATAAGACCCTAGTTGGTGATTAATCGCACTGGTGGCCATCCATGACTTTCACCTTAACATTTGTGCTAAACTGCACTTTCCTCTTCCTCCACAGCTGCTTACTTACCTCCATTGCAGAACTGCATCCTCCTCTGGTGTTTACAGCCTGTCCTATGAAACTCTATTCAGCAATGGCCCCATAGGTTTGAATGGCACTGTCTTGATCTATGGCCCATTCAAGCCTATGGGGATTCAGCGCGCAGGTTCGACCAGTGCTGACAAGATTTTATTTGGACAAGCAACAGTAAATTTAAATAAATGTACAGCTATCCTTTAAAATACATTTAAAACCATCACACTTGTCTGGTTGCCAGCTGTAAAACACATGAATTTTACTGCGCGAAAATGCATTTCCCATAAAAAAATTTGATTCATTCCTATGTGGCTGGCTTACATTTATTTTTTATGGAAAACCATAAGTACCCAGCCATACATATGTGCATTACATCACAGGCAGCAATGTATGCATAAGTGTAAATGGGTCCTAAATCCCAACAGGGTTTCTCATCCTTCCCTACTCTATCCAAAAAAGGTTTTAGCTGGACTTATACTTTATGGCAGCAAGCAAAATTCTGCCTTCCCCCTCTGACTACAGTACATGTATCACAAGCCTGCAGAAGCATAAGGTAATAATATAGTAATTAACTTCTTTAAGATCAAACAGAACAGATCTACACCCTAATCTGCTGCGTATTACCATATGAGAATAACGATCTATGGATTGCAGTACTTATTCACACACCTACGAATGCATGAGCACATCTACAGGAGCACACAGGCTTGAGGAGCCTGTACTAAAGTGTACACATGAAGATCTACCCAAGCATGAGTGAGAGAGTTGGCACCTGAACATGTCGCCTAGTGCCATCATTAGAATGATCACCCTACAAAGCAGGTCCGCAAAAGTACCGCTTAGTCAGTAGACAGACTGCTGCACTTGCCTGTGAACATCATAGACATCTGAAGAAGAAAAAAGTAGTACAAGTAGTAGTATTACATTAAAAAAATCAGTTAAAACCTTCTGTGAAAATGGAAGATCCATGTTACTTTTAGTCCCTCATCCCCAACAAATGGTTTTAAAAAAGCTATTGAAAACAGCATTTTTGTATTTACATGATTTATACTGATATACAACTTGATCAGGTCTATACAAAAACTGCACTCTAACTCTTGACCCCTGGGAAGTCCTACTTAATAGACTTAATACCACCACTGATCTCACAAGACATGGTAGAAAATTGACAACCTTCATCTTTCTGGCCATCCTCCAGACCATTGCCAAAGCATGAAAGCAGCCACCATGAGTTTTTGTCAACCTTCATCTTTCTGGCCATCCTCCAGACCATTGCCAAAGCATGGAAGCAGCCACCATGCGTTTTTGTCAACCTTCATCTTTCTGGCCATCCTCCAGACCATTGCCAAAGCATGGAAGCAGCCACCATGAGTTTTTGTCAACCTTCATCTTTGTGGCTATCCTCCAGACCATTGCCAAAGCATGGAAGCGGCCACCATGAATTTTGTCAACCTTCATCTTTGTGGCTATCCTCCAGACCATTGCCAAAGCATGGAAGCAGCCACCATGAATTTTGTCAACCTTCATCTTTCTGGCTATTATCCAGACCATTGCCAAAGCATGGAAGCAGCCACCATGAGTTTTTGTCAACCTTCATCTTTGTGGCTATCCTCCAGACCATTGCCAAAGCATGGAAGCAGCCAACCATGAATTTTGACAACCTTTATCTTTCTGGCTATGCTCCAGACCATTGCCAAAGCATGGAAGCAGCCAACCATGAATTTTGACAACCTTTATCTTTCTGGCTATGCTCCAGACTATTGCCTAAGCATGGAAGCAGGCAACCATGAATTTTTTGGAGGTTAAACAGAGTCATTGGTATCATGATACATGAGAAGCTTATGGCTGTCCTGTATAATTCCAACTCTAAATTGCTTAAAATCTGGCACCACTTGTTGGAGTATAATCACCAACTGTGCCTAAACCACTCCATGTTCTTATCTTTACTGTCTAACCCTCTTTTTCCTGCCCTAATCATATTAGGCTCTGCCCCTGCCTTTATTAGGCTGATAAGAATCGAAATTCTTTTATTTACACCGATGGCCCCACTCCGCCTATTTTACCTTTCCATGGTGTGGTTGTGCCCATTTGTAGTCCTCTGTGTCACATTGAGTTAGACCATATGCATTCCTGTATCTGCTGTGTATGCTGAGGACGGCCCTCCTTGTGCTCCTGTTTCAACGATCATAGGTATGTTAGACGATCCGACAAGTTTGTGTCTTCTGCCATCTGTCTCCATATCATTCCCCAAACACCCACCAATGTACTGGAAGTGGTCTGAGGCTGTGATATGATAAATGGCAAGGGACAACGTTCTTTTCTTGTGCATGTTGAATGCCTGTGTTATTACTGATGTTACTTAATTTTCTTGATGTTTGTTATGCTTACCCTATGCTTCTTTTTTTTCTACTGCAGTACTGTAATCTCTTTTTATTTTGTATACTTTTAATGCCAATAAAACTTTCGCAAAAGAAAGGTATTGGTCCTGAGTGGATGGTGGGAGCAGCCATTTTGTGCCCTTCACTTGGTAGTAATGACAGCAGTTCCTAAATAAGTGGACGCATGACATTTTCTCAAAATGGATGCCTCCACCACTATGTTATCCACATGTGATGTGTTACTTGTACATTGTATGATGGTAAGCACCATAAATTTGCCTTTCAGGATAGAGTTGACCTCTGATCTCACATCCCTGTAACACGTACAGTGCCCAAACACTGTGTGGTAAGAAGCTGCGCCCAATGTGTAGTAATTAGACTCCAGTAATACCCATTAACATGTCTGTTACATTATCCCTTATCCCTTCACACTGACCCAGTCACCCTCCATTAACCACTACAATACCTCTAGCAATTAAAAAGGTCAAAGGTTTACTTCCATACATGTGTACTTTACCTTAGCCAACTTAAATGTTGATTTTTTTTTTATTTAATTAATGGGTCTCCTTGTATGTGGTAAGGCTATTGGGCTGGGACCTCAAAGAAGGAAAACAGAGATCTGTGCTTAGGGAATACGTAGTGTCTATCACTGCTTTTTCGTATTCTAAAAATACTAGTTGCTTGGTTTCCATGCTAAAGTTATGGGTTCTGTGGTATCTGAATCACTGACCTCAAACAAACATGCAGATCAGGAGTTTAGTTGTTGCTGAAGAAGGTATTGAAGTCAAAGCATCATCATGGTAGTCAAACAGCTAACATTTTCAGAAGGAAGTCTAAAATACCAGCTCCTAGGGCTTGATTTCTGCATAGCCATCATAGGCTGTTACCTAAGGTCAGGGCCGGATTTACTCTCTCTGCTGGGGTGCCCCCCCCCCCCCCCATGGAGAATGGCAGACCTGCAGGCTGCATACAAGTGATCTTGGCGACTTTGCCGGGATCACTTGTACAAAACAAGCAGCGGCTCCCCCACTGTGCATTTAGCTCTGCTTGCCCAAACCAAGGCTAAATGTAGAAAACAACTACCCGCCCGGCGCCCGGAACTGCATGTCCCAGGCATCGGGAGATAGAAATTCCACAACCCTGCTGCCCCTCTACTCCCTGCTGCCCCAAGGCCGGGCCTTGGTTGGCCTTGTAGGAAATCCGGCCCTGCCTAAGGTGACAGGACAACCAGGGGCGGCACGTAGAGCTCCTGTATACAACAAAAGGTTCTAGACTGTGGGCCTGACTACCAGTGCTATCAAGCTGGGATGTCCTAGAACAGTGTGTGCATTTTTGTTGGTTGAATATTGTACAATACACTTACATTCTGCATACCTGAAGCTTAAATGCTAGCAGAGCAGGACAGCAGTTTATTCTGCTCTTGTTGTCAGTTCTAGAGTGTACCGACATAGAGTGGGCACACTCTTTCTACCTTTCTGCCTACAACCATTCCCCATTTTCCAGTTTTGCAGCCAAATTGGGAGAACTACTTAATATTTGTTACATGTTCCCATTCCCATAGCATAATTAAAAAAATATATAAAGGAATGCTTACTTTTTACTTGCTTAAAAATCCTACCTAGTTTGGGTGTTTGCATGTAATGCACCTAAAAAAAAGAGTCCTACATATAAACTTGCGTCAAAGAGTCAATTAAAAAGGTAAAACTTTTTAAAAGTATTTTTTAGTTATGCTGTGTGAATGGGAACACATAACGAATATATATAATGGGAGTTTCTCAAATTTGACTGCAAAAATGGAAATATTCAGGGTGCAACAAAAAACATGGTCACATCCCCCAGCCCCCTAACTAGCCCCACTTAACCAAATTGTGGGGTTCTTCTCCCCACAGGCCCCTGTCATTTTTTTTTGTAACATTTGGCATAGTTGTACGTGGCGGTGCACATGTTTTGTGAATGTAGAGACTACATGCCCCATCTGCCACTGCGGTAGACGCCAGCACACTTGTACTCTATTAATAAGTTCTCCCGTCCTGTAACTGAAAGTCTATTTCTTGGTACGGCCAGGGCCTGGGAGGAAGAGTCTGCATGAGCCTGAATATTGCACCCACAATCCACCGATTGTGGTTGCAATGCTTTGTGGGCTAAAACCCAAAAAACGAATACATGCACATTGTTTTCTTATATTTTAGTCCGTGCATTTTTAATTTTTTTTGGAAAAGCTGGACTATGCCTTTAAGGGCTCATTCATACTGGAATCGGCCGGCAAATACAGCTCCGTGCTACGTGCACGGCCGTATCGGGCAGCTCCCGGGAAGGACAGGTGATGCGTGTAATTAGTACGCAGCCCCTGTCCTCCTCTATGGGACTATGTGGCCGTACGCCGCCCTACGCTTACCCGCCCTGCGCGTCCGTGCGGGTGAGCATACTTGTACCGTACGTACCTGCACTTGAGGTGAGCGTAGGGGGCGTATGGCTGCGAAGTCCCATAGAGAAGGACAGGGGCTGCGTACTAATCACACGCAGCACCTGTCCTTCCCGGGAGCTGCCCGATATGGCCGTGCACGCAGCATAGAGCTGTACGTGTCGGCCGATTCCCGCGTGAATGAGCTCTTAGGATAATAGGTAGAGACATGCAAGTGGTTTCTTCATGCCCATGTGGCCAGCGGTGCATCCAGAACCTCTGATTTATAACACAGTGTCTGAAATATAGAGACGATTAACTCTTCACCCATTTAAGTCCCCGTTATTGCAAAAAATTATTACTTCTTTGAAGAAAAGTTTAAAATTAGTACATAACTTTTTTTGGGGGACTTCCAAAGTCATTTAAACAGCTAAACCAATAAACTGTTTGCATGAGCATGCTACTGATGTGACTAGTGACATAATCACAATCCTGCATGGAACTTGGTCTCCCTCTAGTGTTCAGAATGCTGTAATGCACATTATAGCAAATTGCGTGTGTTACAGAGTCATTGTTATAAATTGCTTACAGGACAATGTCAGGATATAAATAAACAGTCTGTGTTTATTAATGAACCAGAAAACGTGAACAATTTTATGTGCAGTGCACAATGATAACATTCACACATTGAGTGGCAGAAGATTGTAAACCTAACCTGTTCAGTGGGAGGTATTGTAGTGACTCACTACAGTTAGCTGAAATGTAATGTTTTGTGTAGAAGAAACACACCACTATCATAAAGATATTGTATTCTTAAAACTGCATGTAATTAATACTTGTATATGGTGATATTCATGTGGATTTTTTAATTTATATTTTTCTCCACTTGTAGACCAAGCTGACCAGGAAAAGCGACAAGGGTTGCGACAAGCTATAACACTGCCAGAGGTGCATACAACAGTCACCTTTTGTTCCCCAAACCAGATATTACAGCAAATATTATTAATTATTACCTTTAGAAAAAGGACCACCTTCATAAAACCATTTAAATTAGAGAACCTTAAAGGTTCCCTACACTTACAAAAGTCCCCATATGGATATAGTTTGGTAGTCAAGTATATTAGGGGATTAAGAGATACTGTATTGTGTACATACGGTCTTGAATTGATAGAGGTTTCCCTAAATATTCCCCTTAATATTGCACCAATATAGCTAACTTATCATCTTCAGTGTCCCAGGATAACACTATATTGCAGAGCAATCTGCAACACAAATTTGTAGAGTGAGCAAAGTCTATATGAGAGTCACAGAAGAAAATCTCTGAATATGATAAGTATGCGGTATCGCTTGGTATCCTAAAACACTTAACTTTTCCTCAGATGTCATGTTGCTATCTATGAGCATCACAAGTGAGATATTGATTTGAATTAGAACTTTTTTGAGTGAACATGATATCTTACAATAGGAGCACAATACCTTTCTGCTGCAACTCCTTGGATTCCTATTCCTATACCCATATCTTTGTGAAAACATTGACAGTACTGTATAGTGTGCAATTTTAATGTAACCATGGAGGGATAACCCCCAATTCATACTGGACCAGCTAATATCATATAGATGGCATCATCTTTGTCATCACATGCATACTGTATATAATTTTGTACATACAATTGGAATGACAGAAGATTGCGCTAAATGAGTATTCCCAGTATCATGGGGACAACTGTTAACAGGTTTCTTAGATCCATCTTTCATCTGCTTCACCAGGAGACTCTCAGGAATATATTTGCTACAAGTAGTTTAATAATTTATATCATTCAGATTCTATGGTACCTAACCCACACAATAGAGCACTGCTAAGAAGACCCTTAATATACTGAAGCAGAAATATCTTGGACTTTCTGTGGAAACCAAAGACACTGATAGATTTGGTATACTTACCTGGCAGGTTGTCAGCTAAAGCTGTCCATGCATTAGGAGAATTTCCTAAAGAACCGGTAGTGGCGTCACAAGGGGGGTGTGGCCAGCACCCGGATGCCACCATTGGATGGATGACACCAAAATGACTCAGAGTCATTTTGGTGTCACCCCCTATGAATCGGTCTCCGCCCCCGGTGACACCCAGCCTCGGGACGCCCCTGAGAACCGGCCGACATTTGCACAGTGGGTGCCACTGTCTGCACCCTTCCGGTCGGCATCCTTCGATCAGCTGATTGAAAGAGCCAGTTAGAAAATCTCCAAATGAACAGAGCTGGCAGCCAATCAGCCAGCATCAGCATATAAGCACTCAGTAAAGCCATTAAATCATTTGTAAAATACATGATTCATTATCAGTGAAAATGTACTTCCTGCTCTTCCACTGCAGTAGTCTATGGTAGCATAGATGAGTAACAGCCATACCCCTCATCACAAGTCCCCATGAAGATTTGTAGAGCTGAGGAAGAGAGAGAGGGGGCATGCTTGACGAAATCTGTTAGATTATGAAATGCATTTGGCAGTGTGATCAAACTTTGGTGCTTATTGGACTGTGTGGTTCTATTTAGACATGCTGTGCAACTGCTGCAACAGGAAAGTAGAGGCAAGATAATGGAAATGGAGGTTGTTGCTACACTGTCTACCTGACAAAATATCTATTTCTCCTTAAAAAAATGAAGTGTTCCAACAACTTATTGCCCATACCTCTGCAATAGTTTTCCCCAACCTGTGTGATTGTCAGCTTTACTGGACAGCTTGGTCTGCATGCAAACGTGATGAAAAATGTAAATTTCACTTAAGATAAAAAAAAAGACTGTACGCTGAATACTATCATTGCATCTATTAATCACGCACACGTATTGGAGTACAATATTTTTTTGCAATTGTGGTCTTTTATACTGGCATCAGACATAATGCACTGTTCAATGCATGGAGAAAAGGACAATGGTGACATTGCTCACAAACATTTTCACAGGTCATATTATTGTACACACAACATAAATGAGTCACAACCTTCACACAAGTCTGAACATATTCTGAAAATATCGTTCACATTCGGTATTTAAAGTTATTTACATACAATCATTTTGAATTGACATAATTTCTTAGGCTGCTCATACGCTATACTGTCTAATTGTACAATCTCTGTACAATCTCCTTTTAGATTTACCAAAAACTATGTAATATGAGGAGACATCTAAACAATCCAGGCTGACCCTTGCACTATTTAGTTGATTGCGCAATCACCTTTAGATGAACAATCACAAGGTATAGCGTATAGTCAGCTTTAGGCAGGTGGCACCTACAGTGGTTTATATGTATGACACATCCACCTCTGGATTTGATGTGCAGGCAGTTATGTCTACATAAAAAGTGCATAGAGAACAACTGATATTTTTAATTTGTATCTGTATTCAGCTTATTTCATGGCATCTAAAACAATTACATGATTAGGAGGCATCATAAATTCCTCTTTTATTTGCAAGACTTCTGCCCACACTGGTACACTCATCTCTGCTTAATTTGGTAGGAGAATGGGCAGACAATGGAACATGATTGCATTTGAAAGTGGTCACATTCCACCTCATGGGGTGGCTGGTATGGGCTACTGTAGTATGACTGTAGTATAACTTACAACCAATAAAGACACACTAGTTTTACTTTCTTACCGAATGGTTATCACAAGCCACCTACCAAGGGCCAACCTTTTGTAGGTGGTAAAGAGCATGTCAAACTTATTATCAGCACCACTCTCACTCATAAGCAGTAAGTACTCCATATAGGTTGTTTTCGCTCCTTATATTTCAAAGCAGACAAACCAATGCTGGTAGTGTTTGGTGGAGGGTTTTCAGTGCTGAAAAAAGAAAGAAATACCTCATGTACTGACACCGAACGTTAACATATCCCTAACTGTAACCCTAACATTTTCCCCCTTCCTTCATCTGAGACCTAAAAGAGGACAACTGTACCTTTGGTATAAGTTGTCCTTAAAGGCATACCCACACCGCCCTGAGTGCAGTCCACCTGGTCCAGTACTTATCTTCTTCAACGTTCCAGTGATTTTAACTGTGTGGCCCTTCCCGGAGTCACACAGCTATTCCTCTGAAAGCCTTCTCCAGGTTCTCTTCATCACAAACATCCATGCCACAGCCCTATTCAGATGGGAAGAGCTGTAGTCCACAGGATGTAGAGGATCCAATGGAAATGCTTCCAGAAGAAAGGATGTGGTCGCTGAAATGGGGAAGAAGATAAGCACCGGACTAGGTGGGCTGAACCCATGAGGGTGGGGACATCTCTTAAAAACAGTGTACCAAAGCTACGGTAGTTCATTCACATAAATCCTTAATAATACCCTAAATCTAAATCTTCCCCTACCATTTAGCACTTAAACCTTAACACAACCCTGAAACCTAGCATATAACCTCAAATCTGAATGTCACTGCGATATAAAGCACTAGGTATGCTCAGACTGGCAGAAGGAGGTACAGACATGTTGACTAATCAAGGCTCTGGTGCTCTGCATAGTCCTCTAATTCAAACTGGCCATTCTTTTGGAACAAGAAAGAAGAGAAGTGACCTAATCAATGTGCTGCAGTTTCTTCATTGTCCAACCATCAGGTCAGGTAGGTAGGTGACCAAGATGTATGTTTTAATTAAAGTGGAGAGTAGGGAGGTCCCCATCCTGGCTGTTCTGTCCAGTAGGGGATTACAGGCTGAATAAAAGTGCCAGTCTTTAGAAGATAAAGCAGTTGTTATATATTTAGTTCAAATTTGCATTTATCTGTTGGCCTAGAGTGCAGCTTTAACCCTTAATTTTAATCTTACACAACTTCAAAAATCCATACTCTAAGAACCTGTGTTGACTGGCTTTGGGCTTGTGTTGTTGATGGCATCGGTTTGACATCAGTTGAAATGCTTCTGAGATCATTTAGAATTCATTGACAGGTGCATTTGGCCTGCAGTTGATCTCCTTCTGACCTGCATTTTATATGCTTCAAGAGGGTTTTGCATTCCCATAAACTTGTATGGAATTGTAAAATCTGTTTGAAGTGAAGAAAAGCCAGTTGACATAGACCGTAACTCTAACCCCATAAAAACCCAGGCTTATCTCATAAGTGCCCTGGACTGAGTATTGCTCCTGGTGCCAAAAAATAACTGTTATGGGTTTTTTGGTAGTAAGAAACATGTCCTCCTATCCATGTATAACATTGATTACCAATGACCCTCAATGACCCTCTCGTCTGTTTTAAAGGGCCTGTATACTTCAGTTTTGGTACACACTGCTTTTTTATATGTCAGCAGCAAGCAGATGCAATCAGTAACAGAATCCTTAGGGAAAGCCAAGTTAGTACAGACTATAGGGGTTATTCACAAAGCTGCCGAAGACAGCCAAGTAAATAACCCAGCCGAAGTGAAGTGAGCCGAACAACGTTCGGCTATTCAATACGGCTCAGTACGGCTGATTTCAGCCGTACATCGGCTGCACTTCGGTCAGCTGAACATGCTCTGCATGTTCAGCTGAGCCGAAGTGCAAAAGGACTTCGACTCAGCCGACTCAACATCTGGATCGGCTGAGCCAGAGCTCCGGCGCCTCACTCGCTGCCGTTCGCCCCTATTTACATAGGGGCCGCATGGCAGTGAGTGAATAGCCGAATGCCGCCAAGCGTGGTACTAAGCAGAATAGCAAATCAGTGATAATAGTTAAAAAAAAAGAAAGAAAAGGTTAAAAAATATTTTAAAAACTTAAATAGTTACATTTAAAAAAAACAAGATTTTTTAAAAAGAATAAAAATAAACAAAAGAAGAATTATAAAGATAAAATTGGGCAGTGTTAGTAGTGACAGCTATCTCCGCCCAACTGTTTGTTATTGGCCGGGACCTGCTAGAGTCTTCTAGCAGGTCCCGGCCAATGAATAATACCTGGGCGGAGCCATCCGTGATGTCACGGCCGGCTCCGCCCAGTTGTAATTGTTTAATGACAGTTCAGCGTCCCCAGATCATTTGGGGATGCTGATCTGTCATTACAACTAGGTGGCGCCAGCTGTGAGATCACGGCTGGCTCCACCCAACTGTCATTTGCGGGGCGAAAAGGCCAGCCTTAGGCCGGCCGTTCGCCCGGCTTGGGCTGTCACTTTGGCTCAGTCGAGCTAAAGCATATGCCTTCGGCTTGGCCGAGCTGCTCGGTGCCTTTGGCTGCTGTACGGGCTATAGTGAGTATCTCATACAGCAGCCCTTCGGTTCCGGCAGCCGAAGAGAGCTGAAGGATCAGCCGAAGCTACACCTGGATCCTTCGGCTCCTACGTGAATAACCCCCTATGTAATCAGCTAGACTGGATACAGTCCTAGCAAACTAAATTTAGGTAGTCACCCCGCTTAGGGCAAGGCGGCTACAATAGTCTATCACAGGACTGAACTTGGAGTATTGGCTGCTTAACAACGCACACAGGGACCATGGGGAAAAAAAGTAGTCACCCTCCAGAAGGAACGACAGTGCCAGCACCAATTCAGAGATGATTTGAGGAGCTACAGCCGAGTGATACACAAATAAGATACATTTTTGTACTCAGGGTACTTTAATGCATTTTTAAGATTTAACTGCTGAGCATAGTGTCAGTTTAAGCAAAAGGAGGCATATTTCTTATATATAAAACACTCCGAATCTGAGTTTAGCTGCATCTTAGATATACTGGCTATCCTGTGCAAAGCATGTAGACAAACAGAAGTATTATTGGGAAGAACGCCCTGCTTTTTCAGTGACAATAAAACTAGTGATTTCCTTTTGTTTTTGTCTTTCTACAGAACTGAAGATGATAAGAAGTTAACCTTACAGTCCAGCTAAAGAGATTTACTGAAAAGATCAGACCTGCCCACCCAACAATATTATATGAGCAAACCAAAATTCTGTACCAGTTCCATAGGAGAACACCAGCCGTTTTCTGTTGTTGGATTTAAGCCAGTAACTGTTATTGGAAGTGTATAGCTGGGAGTTCGATGGAATTGATTCGAACAGTGATGGCTATTGCGCAGTTCAGTGCTGATCATGTAATCTTAACCAAAGGGCCTATACAGCACATCTTTCCTGCTTTAGCCATTTGAATCCCAGCACTTGGAAATAAAATCCAAAGGCTTTGTCTTTCAGTGCAATATCCAGTCCTAAATCTATGCAAATATTGCCTTAAGTATTTGATATATACATTGTAGATGAATACATACACATTTTCTCTATATGGCATGATACACAATAGGAGATAAAACATATTTCGGATGTCTCATTGACTCTGGACTGTGATTGTTAGATATTAATGTGGATATATAAATGTCTTTATTGGAATTATTTAAAAGTAGGGCAAAGTGCTGGAAAGGCAGTAAACCTTGGCAACCAATCAGAAATCAGCTTTCAATATTCTGCTCAATCATAGCTGCTTAAGACTAATCTCTAATTGGTTGCTATGGGTTACCGCAATCATTTTTGCACTATGTTAGTAAATAAGCCCATATTTCTTTAACAACACTGATCTGCAATTGGATCAGTGAGCTGGGCTGTGTCACATAGCATTATCCATAATATACATAAATAGTACATTGCATTCCCTAAGTGCTTGCTTTCTGTTCTCCCCTCATATAACCACGTACTCCTTTGTAATAGTATAATCATCCACCATGCAGCATTACAGCACTGAATGATACACCTCAATAGCTGTCCTCACACATAGTGATATAATAATTATACATTTGTTGTGTTTTTTTTTGGCCTTTTGTCACATTACCTGTTTTGTACTCCTTTTCAGTCCACATGACAGCTGCCACTAGATGGTGCTATTTCTAATTACAGTAAACTCTCTGTTATCCGGTATTCAACTAACCAGCGCTCTCATCTAACCAGAAAAAAAAAATCCCCTGTGTACTCATTGTTCTGCTGATCTGTGGCATGTATTATCCTGGAAACGATTGTGTGCTTATTTGTCTTCATTTGCTTTTGATTACAATATGAAGTCAATACAGAATTAATGTTATGATATGGTATAGTATGGGGTATGGCATTAGTTAGACCTCTTTTAATAGTACCTCTCAAGCAACCAGAAACTACATTGATCCGGAATCTACCAATCCCCGTGGATGCCGGATAACAGGGAGTTTACTGTATATTTATCCCAGGTTACTCTAAAATGTTACAGATGTCCTTTGTTGTATAATCTGTATTATTTGGAAAATACCTGCTTAAAGCACAGCTTCCCTAAGTCAATACATGTACTCAGGATGCAGCTAGACTGTAAATGGTTAAACTGTTTCATCAACGTAGAACAGCTGTAGAATAAAATCAGCCTGTCCTCCACTAGTAGTCCACAGTGTGTAAACAGTGGCCTCTCTGCAGCAGTCCGATACCCCTCCCCATGCTAAGTAAGAGTTAGAGTTGTGCAAGCAGCAGGGAGCTTCAGATCGCTCTCTAGAGAGGCCGCTGCTTACTAAGAGAGAGCAACATTCCTCTCTGCAGCCTACTGGCAGGGGACAGGCTGTTTTCATCCCAAAGCAGCTCCAGCATGAAACCAAAAGAGCTTAACCATTTACTCTCTGGCTGCACCCAGAGTTGATGAATTGATTTCTAAGGGAAGCTTCCGTTGAGTTTAATGCCAACTACGCTTTTATTCAATTCCGCTGGTTAGATTGCAAGCTCTTTAGGGCGAATTGGGATTGTGTCCTTTATGTGCTATACATTATATCAGAGACAGATGCATCATGTATTCTCCTTACCAGGGTACAGAGGGAACAGCTGGGTGCCATCTTTAAGATGATGGAGAACAACCAGGAGACCTTTGGGATGATGTCAGAAGGCGACTTGAAGGAGCAGCTGAGGCTTTACAACATGTAGTTCCCCTCTGCTGCTACAAGCAAATCAAAAGCTCTGATTGTATCACAAACTCTGTCTTTCTCAGACACGCTGTGCCATGTGAGGTGGTGTTAAATTTTTTTAATGGCTATCACATTATTTTTGGAATGTGTCTGTACACTATCCTAGAAGTGCATTACCTTTCTGCAATGCAAGATATTGGTGACATTTGCAGAGAAAAGTATTGAGTTTGTTGTGAAAACTCAGCAAAGGTCATAAGGCTGATCATTTCAGCAGCTATGTGGCTGATCTCAGCTAGCATTAACACACGTATAACACATGTCATGAAGGGGATGTGAAGTTGGCTGAGATCCCTCAGCATGCTGGAAAATTTCAGTGGCCAATTATGCAATCTTTTTAATTTTCATAAGGAAGGGAATGATCTTTTAACTGTGCTTATGAAACGTTACGAGGACTAGTGTAGCTTGGGTAGCAAGGCTAAAATATGGGCACAATGGAAACTTAGTGCAATATCACCATTCTTACTATTTCCTATAATAATAAATAATAAACTATAACATTAATCTTTTCTCATAAGGTATTCCTTCACCATAATAATGAAGATATATTGATGGAGCGCTGGAGCAGGATTTTCTCAGACATTTAGATCTGTTATTATATTAGTTAAGGCTTCTCCCTAAGACCCTTTGGGTTCAAAGAAAAGAGTCACAATAGTAAGTATATGAGAATGAAGAGTGGTAGGTGTGTGGTTGACAATCTAGTTCAGTTTTTATTTGTCATAAGAGTAAAAAAAGCATTTTGGAGCTTTACTGATCCCCCTTCTTCGGGGCTTGTGCAGAGGTGGGAGAAAGCTGGACTGAGAAACTGTATCCTGGAGTAAATTTCTCTAGTATGGATTAGGAGCCAGCTCTAGTCTTCAAGTAGATCCCATTACATTCCTGACCCACCCAAGGTAATGGGTGGGTGCTGAGATGACAGCAGAGGCCTCTGCAGATCAGTATCACGTGGTAGAAAATTCACTCGCACTCCAATGATATTTCCAGTCAATGTTCTTTATTGACAAAAGAATTGTCACTTTGTACAGCAACGTTTTGGAACCGTACAGGCCCCTTCTTCAGGCAAACACAGTGTTTGCCTGAAGAAGGGACCTGTACGGTTCCGAAACGCTGCTATACGATGTGACAATTCTTTTGTCAATAAAGAACATTGAATGAAATTCTGATTGGAGTGCAAGCTCTAGTCTTTATTCTACTAGATGAATAAAAGTTGAACTGGACCGTCACCCATATGCCTGGCGCTCTCTTCATTCTACTGTAGTCACCATAATAATGGCTATTTCGATTGGAAAGAAAAGAGATGATCAAAAAAGCAGTGCATAGCAATGGTAACAGTTTTACAGCAACGCAATAAACCAGGTTGGACAATCCCAGGAGCCAGGTCACCAAGCACCTAAAACATTATCTCCTAACTTATTGAAGCCTTTATTATTATAATCAATGGTAGCATACTGTCGATTCCCTGGCTCACAATTTCCTGCTGGCACCAAGATTGCACTAGCTAGCTTCTGAATTTATTGATCTGGTCCCATGCAATAAAAATACTTCACCTGACAAGAAGCCTTCCTATAGTGAGCTCACCAAGAATCAAAACCCTGGTGCTTCGCTGTACCAACCAATAGTTTCTTTATACAGTATATTGTTTGATTTAAACACAGCTACTCTGTCATTATGATGATTTGTATGTTTATTTTGCTAGCATTTGCTATATATATATACTTTTTGTCCAATTATTTTGTATAGGAATTTGCTAGCATGGTTTACTTTCCATGCAGGAGACCAGGTGTAATGGGTGTAGATTGCACAGCAGTAGCCAGGCTTGTGGAAAATAGATGACCTGAATACAGTAGAGGCTCCAACCAGTATACCTTAGAAGCTCCACCCTGTGATGGGAATAAGAGATTTTCATGTTTGTGCTGATTGCACAGTTTCTTCTTCTTCTATAACATTTCTTATCATTTCTAATAAAATATTTTGCAAGCCTTATTGTTTTGTTTGCGTCTATTTATTTTATATGGTTGTGGCAACTTATGTGTTTGACTTACTGTCAGGGGGATGTATAGCATTAAAGCTGAACTTAGGGTTGCCACCTTTTCTTCAAGCCAAACCCGAACATTGTAACACCTCACGGCAATTTTTTGGTAAAGTATACTATGCACATGTAATTAAATAACATTTGAGGTAATCACAAAGATACCAGTGTACCACAGATCTACAGACATACATTCTGTACATAAACAATGCCCCCATAAGATGCCAGTGTGCCACAAATCCACAGGTATACACTATGTACATAAACAATGGCCACATAAGATGCCCGTGTGCCACAGGACCCCAGATATATGTACAATACAAAGCAGTATCCATATACCTTGTCGCACTCCTTACCTGATATCCCAAAAGTAACGGGTGCTCGTAATGACTGCGAATAGCACTGCTCACAAAAGAACTCCAATATAGATGTCACCGGCACCAAGATTCCATGTTAGTGTAAATTAGAGATGATACCATTTTTTCAGTATAAAGTGCGAGTACCGATATTTTTTTCCCGGTACTCGCCGATACCAAATGCTGATACCGGTGCCTTGTGCCCCAATTGTCATGAAGTCGGGCAGCGGATCATGACCCATCGCCCGGTTTCCTGATTGCCTGTGAAGCCGGTATTCCAGTGAAAGAACACCGGCTTCAGAGGCTTCCTGACCAATCAAGAAGACGGGGGGGGGAGTTATGATGTGTACTTGCCTCCTGTTTTCCTGATTGGCTGGAAGCCAGGCTGCCTACCAACGAGTGAAGCTGGCTTCCTAGCCAATCAGGAAGCTGGACGGCACATCATGACCTGCCTTCCGGCTTCCTGATTGGCTAGGAAGTTGGCTTCAATTCTTTCTAGGCAGCGTGGCTTCCTGGCCAGTCAGGTACATTATTCACAGTTGGTTTAAAAATGATGACCTGTATAGGCTTTTTAAGTGTCGCATATGGACAATTTTGGGTACCAACATTTTATGTTGTTTCATGGGCGCGAGTAATTTTGAGACTTGACACGTTTGGTATCTACTACTCATGTCCCATGAACACTCATGTGTGCGTGCGCTGTACTATGCACATGCGCAGAAGTATCATAAGGCTTCCTGTGCATGCCTGCACTCAGAGCAGCTTCACATGAGCGGATCGCTCACATTGTGGCGGCTACAATAGGGCTATATAGAGAGCCTACAAGTCAATGAAACCTCCCAAAATCGGAAATATCCCGGAGTAATCTTTCAAATGCATGTTTAGCTGAACAGATGTAACGCTGAACAAAAAAAGACCCAATGTAGAAGAATTAAAGTGTGGATACAAGATTATTTTTTGTTTTCCACTTGGGTTTTATAAAACTTTAATAAAAGCTTTCTGTAGAATTTACTTTTGGAGTTTATTTCTAAATATGCATATAAAGGTGTCCAAACAGTTTATTTACGCTGCATAAAAATCTTACAATCAAAACAAAGTAAACCCAATTACTAAAAATAATATATAAGCTTTAGCATGTGCATTTAATTTCAAAGTAATTTTCAATCTTTTTGAATCTGCAGCTTTCACTGAAATAACACCTAGAGATCCTGCCATGAAGGTCCTTGTTCAGGCACTTCCATGTTGTAAGAGGACAACACTCATTCCCTGTCTCCCATTTGCTTTCATGCATTGTCACCCTGCACCTGTTACCCTGCTTCTGGTGGAGACTACAAGCAACTGTGCCAACGTTCATTGTGCAAATATGGTCCACTGTGGTCAGGAAGCCTGTCCAGAGCAATGATGTGCAACCGTCATTGGTGCTAATGTTTGTAGACAGTAAGTGGCTAAAAAGGACTCGGGAGATCAACAGCACTGAGATGCAAAAAAGGTTTTTGATACACATTGCTTTAGCAAACTAAATGTCACCTTTGTGGTGTGTTACCACATGCACATTACCATTATGTATTGGGATAACTTGCTTTCCGGTAAGGCAGCACATTCATTGCCAAGACACCACAATGGACCTTTTAATGCACATGCACCCAGTGAAGTCCCAAGGTCTCCTGATCTGCATACTTGTCTGAGAATCAGAAATCACTCGAGCTGGTTTACCGATGTATAATTAGCAATGGCAGACATCTTATTTTCTATATGACAGGCCTGCTTACATCTTCAGGGCCTGATTTCCCACAAGGCAAACCAAGGCCTGGCCTCAGGGCAGCAGGGAGTAGAGGGGCAGCAGGGTGTGGATTATCTATCTCCCGATGCCCGGGACATGCAGTTCTGGGTGCCGGGCGGGTAGTTGTTTTCTACATTTAGCCCTGCTTTAGACAAGCAGAGCTAAATGTACAGCGGGCAAGCTACAATGTCGCGGTGATCACTTGTTTGCAGCCTGCAGGTCTGCCATTCTCCTGGGGGTTTGGCGGGTAGGGGGGCACATTGAGGAACCTGGCCTTGGGGCAGCAAAGAGAGTAAATCCAGACCTGTAGATCCTACTATACAATAACTGCTACACCAACTGATAAACAATAGGGTTTTTGCACTTTACACTTGGTAGTCATGGGTGGATGTGCTCCGGTTTGATTTGCGTGGGGTTAGCCTAATGCTACTTGAACTTGGAGAAACACAAATTTAACAGTGAATACCATTGAAGTCCATAGAAGGGGAATCTGGATTCTAAATTCTGGCCATTTTCAAGGCTAATTGGTAAGCTCTTGTCAAAAAAGGGGACTAAACACTGCCATGAGGGACATTCATTTAAAGCCCATCTCTGGGATAAACATTTTATTCTTTTTTTTTTATACCATATTATATTTATATCAATATTCATACATTTTAACTTTTTTTTTTAATTTTTACATTTAGCGCGGCCTAAATACAACAGCAACATGAGTTATTTCATCTGGGGGAAAAAAAAGCTTTTTAGGTTTTTTTGGGCTGTGACATTTGATATTTAATCAAGAGGTAAAATGCCTGAATTGAACAGTGGAAGTTGCAGCCAAAACAAATAAACAGATCTAAAACCTACAGGGAAGTTTGCTCTTAAAAATATAAAGCTCATTCGATGATTCGATTTTCTTGTTATTCACATGCAAAAAATGTAATCTGTACACCTTTCTGCACTGTTTCCCCTATTGATTTTGTAAAACCTTTGAAAATTTGAAAATAAAGAATTTATTTAAAAAAAATATATATAAAGCTAAAGCCCTCAGCTTCATGCAGGCTGGCCAGTGGCAAAACATTTTATTAGTATAGTTTTCAAGCTTCTTTTTTTTCTTTTCTTTTTTTACAGTAGTACACGGCATTGTCTTAAAAGTTTAAAACATTTCAAAACAGTACACACAAACACTTCAAAACCACAACTCTACACTCCCACAGACCCCCTTTCATCCCCATATCATAAATTATTCCCAAAATGTTAACATAGACTTCAGGTATGTGTTTGGTAGAAAATGGCTAGCATCAGGACATACTATCTGAGACACAATAGCCACAAATATTGGTCAGTGCCTGGACAGTATGTAAGCAACTTGTTAGGCCACGATATAAGAAGAAGAGTGTCAAGGAAGTACAGCCAGTGCAAATAGTACAGCTTCTTCATGAGCTGACGCACAATCGCATGTGCAAGTGAAGCACTATGGTGTCAACAACGCGCACAAACATGTGCTTGGATGGAGACGTGCCCATACGTGCACAGCGCAGGGCATGCAAGGTGGTGTGTGCATGTCCATTCTCAACCATGGCACCAAATGGCCTATTAAAGGTTGCAGTCTGCATGTGTTTAATGCTGAGAGATCTTCAGCTAGTGTTCCTATGTCTGTGTATCCAATGCCTGTTTCTGGTTCCTGTGTTTGACCCGGACTGACCTCTTCCTGCCTTTGTGACCCTGGCTTGTTGTCTGACCTCGCTCCTGTCTGCTGCTTACTGGTACCATCCTGCCTGAAAGGCTTTTTAACTGCCTTGTCTTGACCCTGCTCCTGTCTTCTAAATCTGTGCTGCACTGCTTGCAAGATTACCAACTTGGCTCGCCTCCGACTTTGCTTGTCTTCAGAATTTCCGCTGTACTTTCTGGTGCTGGCATTCCTCCTGGTGCTCATCTCAAACCGCTGTCTCCTGCACCCAGTCACCTGCAACACCTGCTTCATTATCTTCATCAGCTCCACCAACTCATGCCCCTCTTAGCTTACATCTACTATTCCACTACCAGGGGTGCTTGGACAAGAGCAGCAAGAGAAGGCCATCCTTGTAATTTCAGGGGCATATCAGGTATGTGACAGAGAGACAAGGGGAGCAAAGCTGCATTTGTCCTGCAGCAAACATTAGAAACTTGGCAGCTGAGTGACATTGATTGATACTTTTATGCTGGAGCACTGGAACAGGCTGCAAAGTTCGATGCGCAGCACAGGATGTGCCCTGCAGCAAACATTTACAATTTTTCAACCACGGAAACATTGTGTGGCACCATTACAATGAAAGAGCACCAGAACTGGCCAGGAGAGGTGGCAGGTATCATTTTGTATTGGGGGAGGGGCAGCTGGTCCACACTGTCAGTGGACAGTCAGACTCACCTCTGCGTAGTAAAATCTCCTGCTGTGGTGAAGACCCTCTCAGACAGCACACAAGCTACAGGGCAAGCCAAAAGCTCAGGCACATACTGTGGTGCAAGCTCCAGCTGTGCTGAAGCTGTATTGCATGGCCACCGTAAGAGAGAAAAGAAAGACGTGCTCTGCCTCTAGATGGTGCAGTCCGACCACTGCTTTGCCTGCAGAACCCGCTCGCCCCCTACTACCTCCACGCGCAGAACCTGTGCCTCTCACTTTAGGTCTGTCTGACATTTTTAATAAAAAGGATTGCCAAAATATAGTGGTAGTTATTTCAATAGTGACAAAATATGCACTGCTTTGGGGCACACTACTTTACCACAGCGATGTGTTGCAGATGCAGACTCCAAAGTAAGTGCATGCTGCAGACTCCAAAGTAAGAAAAAGTAAAAAAAAAACAAGAAATTTACCTCACCTCTAGAAAAAAAAAACTAAAACGCTAAACTCTAACACAATAATTTTTTAGGCTAGCAGAAAAGAATGTGGATAAATATAAAATAAAATAAAACAGAAAAAACAACAACTACAAGTGTTGGTGACACACGGAAAAGATCCTAATAAACTGTTGGGCCTCTGAACTGTGAAAACAGGGTACACATGATTGTAGCCCACCACAATGCAGTCCACAGTAATTTAGCATAATACCCTACACAGACTCTCCCTAAACGTTTCCAAAACACACTGACAAATAGTTTCTGGGATCCACCCTTTTATAGTGAGGGGCTGGCATATAACAATCTCCCATTACCTTCTAAGCAAGCTCACCTAAGTTCAAAGATCAGGCAGTTCATTATGGTTGCAAAGAATTCGGTCTGACAAAATTTCATATGAATTCCCCATCCAGGATCGTGTGTTTCGAAATGCTGAACTCCCCGCAAACCTATGGTAGCAGTGAACCTGACCTTCACCTCTATTACTTAGTAAACAATCCTTCTGTTGAATAGATATGAAAGTGTTATGGTTGAGATCAAATGCTCTGTGTGTATTTTTCCTGTTACTGTAGGCAAGCAAATACCTAGCAGTGAATCCTGTTTCTGGAGTGACACTTTCGAAAGCTTTAGTGCAATTTGATACCTTTCCCAGAGCAGTCCCACCATCATATGATCCAAAACTAGGCTCTATAGGTCCGCACAATACATCAATACAAAATATTTTTTTTTATTCTGTAGAGAACCTGTACTAAGCAGGCCTAGGCCATGTAATTGTTATAGTTCTACTTTTGTTGTTTTTTTCCTAAGCTCTAGGTATTGTTTGCTTCTATCTGCTGTTGGGGAAATGCCCCTGGTAATACAGCAAGAAGATACAATACTATGGATTTATAAATATTTATGTCTCTTTGGCCAACCACTAGGAGGTTTATTGACAGTAGTGAATGCTGGGAATGGTTATAATTATTTGGGTTGACGTTGCAGAAGGGCTCATGCCTCATGGGCTGCCTCCAGGAAAGGTGGCTATGTTGTGGGTCTTTACCTCCCAGGTCTGCTGCCTGGAAAGGGTGATGCTGAAACAGGGGGCCTGGAAGTTTTGTGCCTTGCTGTAGGGTACATCAAGAAAGAGTAGGGCAAGAAGAAGGCTGCCTGTGTGGACCATCTTAAATAGAGACTTCTCTAATGAAGAGAAGAGTGTCCTGGAGATTCGGGTATAAGCTGCTGCTCGTGGACAGTGCAGGAAGGTCTGGTAGCTCATCCTAAAGGTATCTGTGCTGCCTGAGCCGACCTGTGACAGTCTCATTGTCACAGGTCGGCTAGAACTATGAGGTGAGTGGAAATCACTCATCTCATAGTTCTCCTTTAACAAACTAAACAGTACAGATCACCTTATCTAACAATTGAGTCTGAATTTGCATTTTTGGATATCCTATACCCCAACCCTCTCCCCTTGAGTTTATTGTGCCTTAATTAACCGCATTAACTGTTCAAAAGTAACTGCTGCCCAATTTCTTCAACCCCACAAATTTGAAACGTTAGCCCACCGAGCTGTCTGGGGGTCCTTATCTGCCTCCCAGGGGTAGGGGGGCTACTAGTCTTTTTAAAGTTTCTACATACACATAAAATAAATATGATCTGGTATGTGTATTTAATGCAATTGACATGTTATGTTTTGAATGCTTAATTGTTTTTCTAATTACACCAACACATCACTCAGCAAAATGTGCTCATTACCTATAAATTAAATGTTCATGTTCCCTGAATAGGAGTACAGCATGGGGATTTGCATGAATCCATCCGTAGAGGTCATTTCGAGCACCCAACCTATTACTATTGGGCGCATACCTGTTAGGAGTGAGGCTAGCATCTACATTATTTAATTGTCTAAAAAAAGGGACAACTGAGGAGGAACAGAGGGATTTGGTTCCAAAAGAGAGACTGCCCCTCCAAATGACAGACAGTTGGGAGGTATGGACTCTATATGCCTAGAAATGAACTGCTAGAAGTGTAGGGGACAGATTACCCCACTCTTCTTGTCAATTCATTCTCCAAGCAGAGTGGGCACCTCTTTTTTCTCAATCTTTTTGCCCTCAGCCTCAATGAGCCTTGACATCCAATTTTGTTAGCATAATTCTAAGCCTAGCCAGTCGACTGGGGTCACAAGTGGATAGGCAGCACATGACATTATAAATGCAGCGCTGCTGAGCACTGTTGATTGCAATGTTCTATATGCAAGTTTCCACTAAATAAAACCTAAAATCAGTATAAACTAGTACATTCATTGTAGGGTTTACATGCCCTTTAAATGTGACACTGCAATCCTGTAAATATATTGGCATCTACAATGAGATCATGTAAAATTGTAAAAAAAAAAAAAATTATTGCTGAAAATGTATTATGCCGTTTTTTGTTGCTGGTGTTATGCTCTAGAAACCTCAACTTCTGACAAAGCAGATCCAAATCTCCCACAACCATCTGATTTGTTTTTTTTTTTTCTCAGGTAGCAGTACAAGAAACAGGATATCTGATGCCAGTAACCTTTTATTGGTAAGGTAGCTCATCAAGATAAAAAAGTAGAGCTGCAATTTCTGACTAGTTTATGAAAGTGCATCATGTTGTCATCTTCATTCTTTCTTCACAACTTAGTCACCCAGAACATGCATGCAGCCAGTTAAATAGGGTTGCCACTTTTTCTTCCATCGAAACCCGAACACTCTAGTGATGCACAGAAATGTTTTTGGGAGAATGAGCTGCGGCTTATTCATATGTAAATAGAATCAACCATTAATATGTAAATATCGCAGTTGACACTATTTTCCGTGGGGAGGCCTCTAGCCCCTATCTCAATTTTGGTTGCCCCTGTCTGTCTGACATCTTGTGTCCGAGTTTCAGCTGCCATGAAACCCGGACACAGCATTCAAAACCCGAACTGTCCGGGTGAATCCTGGACAGGTGGCAACCCTACAGTTAAATTTATGATGGAAAAGCACTAAAATCCTCCCTGCAGACACAGCAACAACCTTTTCTTCCCCCGGAACACATACTATAATTTCCGTCATCATTAACCTTAAAGTGATATTAAAGTCAAAAGGTTTTTAGCTTTTTTAAAATGCTGATTAAATCACTTACAATGAAAGCTGCTCCTTGATTTGTAAAAGTTTTAACTGGTCCCCTGAACACTGGCCCTGATATGTTTTAGGGTGGCTCCTTTCCCTTGCAGGGTCCTATGGAGCCACCCTTGTGTGTGTAAGTAAGCTGTGTGTGGCTCCACAAACACATAGAGGGTTATTCACAAAGCTAGCCGAAAGGATCAGCCGTAGCTCCGGCTGATCCTTTGGCTAGCTTCGGCCACAGTAGCTCTTCAGTTCAGTAGAACCGAAGGGCTGCCGTACGGGCTATTCACTATAACCCGTACAGCTCCCGAAGTTGGCCGAGCGGCTCAGTCGAAGCGGGTCGATCGGCCGGCCTCGCAACTGACAGCTGGGCGGTGCCCACTGCTGGCTCCGGCCAGTTGCAATGACAGATCAGCGTCCCCAGGTTACCTAGGGGACGCTGAACTGTCATTTCATAATGACAGATTGGCGGAGCCGGCCGCGATCTCACGCCTGGCTCCAACCAGTTTATCTGTCATTGCAACTGGCCGGATCCAGCCGTGAGATCACGGCAGGCTCCGCCAAGTTGTTATTCATTGTCTGGGACCTGCTAGAAGACTCTAGCAGATCCTGTCCAATAGGAAACAGTTGGGCTGAGCTAGCTATCACTGCTAACTCCGCCCAATTGTTTCTTTCTTTTTTCATTGATCTTTATTTTTGTATTTTCTTTTTTCAGTGATCTTTATTTTTGATTTTATTTTTTTAATATTTTTTTTTCTTTTATTGTGTTGGAAATCTTTATTTATTTATTGACATTGATCATTTATTTACCTTTTGGAAACAGTTTTATTCTAAGTATATTTTCATTGTTTTACTATTCTGCTCTGTACCCCAGAGGTACAGAGCAGAATAGCTGAGCCGAAGGGCGCTCGGCGGCATTCGGCTAGTCACTCACTGCCGTTCGGCCCCTATGAGAATAGGCTGAACGGCAGCGAGAAGCCTGCCGGAGGTTCGGCTGAGCTGATCCAGATGTTGGATCGGCTAAGTTGAACTCTTTCTGCACTTCGGCTCGGCCAAACATGCTGAGCATATTCGGCCGTACGGAAGCCAGCCGAAGTAAACCGATGTACGATGAAATCAGCCGTACAAGCCTGAAGTGAAAAGCCATACAGCGTTCGGCTCACTTCACTTCGGGTCAGTTATTCATCAATTAAATTCCATTATAGGTTCTTCAGGTGGGTCGTCAGTAAAAGAAACCCACGCGGCTATTTACTAAGCTCCTGAAGGTAGCCAAATGGATAACCAAACCAAGGTGAAGGGAGCCGAAGCGTCTTAGGCTATTCACTTCAGCCCTCTTCACCTCTCCTCGGCTTGGCCGAACGGCCTCAGCATGTTCGGCCGAATCGAAGGGAAGAGCCCGTTAGCCTCAGCAGATGCGACATCTGGATCGGCTGAGGCGAACGTTCGGCAGTTCCTTCTATTCTGTTCACCCCTATTCTCCAAGGGGCCGAACAGCAGAGAGTGAATTGTCACATGCTTGGCTCAGCATTCAACTTGGTCATTCTGTTTGCTACCTCAGGTAGCAAACAAAATGTAAAAAAAAAAAAAAAACAGCATGGGGTCCCCTCCTCAAATCATACCAGACCCTTTAGGTCTGGTAGGATAGTTAGAGGGGGCTCAACGTCCAAAAAACAAAACAAAAAATTCCATACCAGACCCTTAATCTGAGCTAGGGGGGGGGGGGGACCCCCTGGAAAAGCACCTTGTCCCCATACAGATGAGGACTAGGGCCTCTTCCTCACAACCCTGGCCCAGTGGTTGTGGGGATCTGCGGGCAGGGGGGCTTATAGTAATCTAGGTGCCCCCTTTCATTAAGGGGGCACCCAGATGCCCCCTTCTCCCCTTATGAATGAGTAAGTGGAAGTTGTTAACCCTACTCATTCACCAAAGAGTAAATAAAACACCACACAGTGAAAATGTCCTTTAACCTCCCTGGCGGTATGATTCTTTTCTTTTTCGGGTCAAATTTTTTTGTTCGGATTTTTTTTGCTATTTCTTTTTTTTAGTTTTCTCCGGGTTATTTTTTAAATCTCCTGCCGGTTCCGCCCCTGTGCGGCGTGTACGTTAGCACAGGACGGAACCCGGAAGACAGATGCCGGCGCCGGCCGGAGGACACCGCGCTGCTCGAGGGACAAGGTAAGTAACTAAATACTATGGGATATTCCCGAGTGTAGCTCAGGGTATGGAGAAGTAACCAAGGAGGTTAATTGAAGAAAAAAAATTAGTCAGTCTTTGACAATTCCTTTATTCTTAAAAAAAAAAAGTCCAACGATGTAATCTATCGTCAATAACGCTGAACGATACCCGCTGACTCCCCCTGGAAAAGCCCCTCCCAATGTTGAGGGCATGTGGCCTGGTATGGGGGACCGCTCGCTCATACCTCCCCTTTCCTCTCCTACCAGGCCAGTGTTCGGATTAGGTGTATGGTATGGAATTTTAGAAGGGACCCCCACATTTTTTGTTTCCATTTTTTTGGCATCAGGGCCCCTCTTAAAAATGCCTACCACAAGGGTCTGGTATGAATATGTAGGCGAACCCCACGCTTTTTTTTTTTTACATCAGGGGTCCCCCCCTAGCATTCCTACTAGACCTAAAGGGTTTGGTATGATTGTTTTTTTTTTTGCTATTATTCTATTTTTTAACCACTTTCAGCGACGTAGTCTGCTTTGGCGGACCGTTCTCCCTGCTCCGGCTGTTTGTTCGGCTTTGCCGAGCCGGAGCATGTGCGTTCAGCTCAGCCGCTTACTTCAGCCTCCTCCTTCGGCTGCTGTACGCGCTATTCTCAATAGAACCAAAGGGTTTTTGCAGCCGAAGTGTGCTGAAGGATTAGTCGAATGTTCAGCTAAGGCTAGTGCCTTCCAGTCCAATTCTGGCCGGAACCCACTGCATCGCATTGCGGCCAGCTCAATCTTTTGTAGGGCAGGAGGAAGCGTGGCGGGCCATTGAAGTGAATGGCACCGTAGCCACACGCTCCGGCCGCAATGTGATCGGCCGCACGGGATCGCAAGGCACATTGTGCCTGCGGTCCGGTTCGGTGCGATCAAAAAAGTGCTTGCAGCACAAAAAAAGTAAGCCGGCCGCAATGCGATGCAGTGCGTTCTCGGCCAGAATCAGACCGGAATGCACTGCATCTGGTGTGAACCTAGCCTAAATCCTTCGGCTCTTTAGTGAATAACCCCCATAATTTAAAAAAAATTGTAGGTGAAATTCACCTATGGCCATCCTCCAAAGCCTGGCTTGAATAAATGAAGTGTTTTAGTTGCCAAATATGTATTTCATAGTCAGCTCATAACCTCTGTGAAGGATATGTCATATTAGTAAGAGTTAGGAACATTAAGATGCTGTTTTATTATCATCAGTAACAGTCGTCTCTGTATGGCAGATCACTATAACCACACACATTTGTGGAAATATAAATACAATTCTTTCAGTGGTATTTAGTGACCCATGCTGAGAGCAAATAATGTAGTAAGTCACAAGTCAGAATATGCTGCACACGTCACAATATCTATAAAGAATAATACATATCCTTGTTTTCTCAAGGATTTGCCGAGGAACAATTCAATCGTCATTTGTTATAGGAAACCGACGATAGGCGAGTTACTGTTTGAGACTACAAACATTTCCCATTGCTGTGTCACATGATCGGAATACATGTAAAACATTTGTTTGATTTCTTTATTTACTGAAAATGTTCAAATATTTTTTACACTCTGTAGGGCTATAGAGAGTTTAAAAAAAAACAAAAAAAAACTGACAAACAAGACTGGAACAAAAAGAAGAATGAAGAATGTATTTAACTGAAATCTTTGTTTTCATCCTGTCTTTATCAGGCCCTGCATACCAGCTGCTGAAATTTTAGATTGGGCTAACCTTAGTGGATCCTGTGCTGGCTGCTGAAATGAGAAGCTTGAAGGTAGAGGAGGAGTAAGCGACCCGTTATTATGTTTGCGGCCTCAGTTCTGATCATTGAGCGCCCGTTTACATTTTTTGGTGTTCTACTCAGGGCCCCATAGCAAAATTTTGTATGGGGCCCTGTGACATAGTTATACCCCTTGCAAAGCCCACTTGAGATCCCACACAGCCCACCTCAGGGTGACCCTGCAGAGCCCACCATAGACTCTCTATGGTGGGCTCTGCAGGGTCACCCTGAGGTGGGCTGGTCGCACTCCTTACCAGTCCGCCTCCTCTTCCTCCACGCTCGCTGATGGGCCCGGCCTCCTTCTCCGTCACTGACCTCTCATTGACTCAGCAGCGGCTCTGGAGACGAACGCGATGCTGCACAGATTACGGTCAATGATCTGAACAGCAGCGCATTCTTCTTCAGAGCCACCAGTCAAAGCCACCAGCAGAGGATACCATAGCGACCCAGGTGGTCCGCTCGGCATCTGGCCGGGCCCCCCTGTGACCCGGCCCCAAAGCGGCCGCCTGGGTCGCTATGGCGATTGTTACGCCACTGGTGCTACTGAAAGCATGTTAAGGCAGTCCATTGAAAACAATGTGGGGAATTTCTTCAAAACTGGCAGCCCATTGGGGGAATTTATCAAAACTGGAGCAGACAGAACCTGGAGCAGTTGCCCATGGCAACCAATCAGCTTCTATCTTCAGTTTATTCAGTTAGGCTTTGAAAATTAAAGATATAAGCTGATTGGTTGCCATGGGCAACTGCCCCAGATGCCATTGCACCACTAGATCCCAAAAATTGCACGTGTCACAAAATTTGCAACACAATAGCCTAAATGGGACCTACAGTGTATCTAAACTCGGGAGCAAAAACAAAATAAATTGTAGCAGTCCTTACGTGAGGTAGCTGCATCAGTTTTATTTTTTAAAGCCCATCTCTGGGCAAAACTAACCCATTTAGCACTTTTTGAAATACCATGAGGAGCGTTTTATACTCACCTAAGTCCGGCGCCTGTGTTCCCCGCCGGACCATTTCTAGTAATCCAACGCTGTAGATGGGCCAGTGCCAGCTAGATCCTGCCAGTCCACTCGCACTGGCATCATCACTTCAATCCATCTTCTGGACCTCGCTGTCACGGTGCGGCCATAAAAATATACTATTTTTTGGTCTCTTGGCATAAGACATCCTGAAACGTCAATGAATTTCTTTTAGTGACTGCTGTCTCCAAGCTAAACACACAATTTAAATATATCCTCGTTAACTGTCTAGTGTTAATTAAATCAAAGTTAGGTTTGTTGTGCTTCCCCAGCAGGGAACCATTTAGCAATGTATGTTCTTCCTTAATTGTCTAGACAAAATGTCTCTGGGTGAGCATTGTCACCAGAGGGAAAAGGTGTCACCTCACCTGGTGTGTATTTCAATGTTCAGAAGGCGTAAAAAACTTCATATCTCATAACTCCTGTCCCATACATGATATGATTGTAGAACCTTCAGGCAAAGAACGGTGGCACCAAGGTGAATCGTTTGGCACCAAATATCAGAGGTTTACCATAGAGGATGGCAAAGTTCTGATAATTGGGTCTCTTTAAGGTGTTTCTGGTTCTGTTAGCTGCAGAGTGCCGGAGTTTGGACTCTGCAGATAGCAGGGCAATAGCTGGAACCAGAGCCATCACTTTCGGATCCATAGTTCGTAAGTGGAAACAGTTATGAGGGTTCCGAGATGATGAATAGAAAAACAGTATCTGAGACCCAGGGGGTAATATTCCCTCTCCAGCCCCTTCGATCTGATTGGCTGATCTCAGGGGGTGGAAACTGGTTTTGATCTTCACTGTCTAATAATGGAGATCTGAAACCGACAAATCGCCACATTCAAGGGGTCCATTCACACATGGGAGTGTGTCCACGTTTTTCTATCCAACCCCGGAAGCAGGATTATTCAAAATTTCTGTAAGTTTTATACCCTTTTATTTCAGACTGTTGGCTTGTATGAATGTGTGTCTCACTTTGTAACATCTGCTTTTTGTAACTATCTTTTTCTATGCGCTGCCCGTCTGGGGTTATTAAATATAAAATAATAAGTTGGTTTTTGATTGCTGTAAAAGAACGCACGAATCTGAAGAGACTGTTGTGTGTCGGTTGCATGTGTATAGTCGATTGATTGTATCATCGGTGCCTTGAAGCTCAGTTGTAAGTCATTGCCAGGCAGGGATCTGTGTGTCTGATGTGGGCGTGTTTGTGGGCAGTGGAAGAAGTGGGTACGCCAAGATTCCAGCTTAGAAGATAGTTTAGGGGATCTTAGTGGGTGTGAGGAGACCACTTAGGCTGCCACACAACCAGTAGAGTACACTAGATTGTATGCCAGATTTGCATCTGCCTGTGTGTGTGTCCAGCCAGGTTGAGTTACATAGTTACATAGTATTTGAGGTTGAATAAAGACATTAGTCCATCAAGTCCAACCTATTAGGATCTCATTCTAGGAGTACCTGTACCCCTGTATATTACGGTCCCTTAAGAAATCGTCCAAAAGTTTCTTGAACAATTCCACATTATTTGCTGAAATCACTGTCTGTGGCAGTGAGTTCCAGACCCTAACTGATCTTACTGTGAAGAACCCCCTTCGCCCCTTGTGCTGGAATTTTTTTTCCACCAATTTTAGGTGGTGGCCTCTAGTTTTTGTAACGGAGTTAATTTTAAACAGTTTATCGCTAAAGTGAGTCTCCCTCTAGTGGTGGCTAGTGGTAGTGCAGGAGACTGTGAGTGGAGGTACTAACACTAGAGGTAACTGTGCCTGGTTTAGCTAACCTGTACCTGCTAGTGAGAGCGGTGTGTGTGGTCTGCAAAGCCTATGTGCCAGTCTGCTTGAGCGCAGAGTGTACGGACTAGGAGAGTCCAGGAAAAGAGAATCTATGGTGGGCTCTGCAGGGTCACCCTGAGGTGGGCTGGTCGCACTCCTTACCTGTCCACCTCCTCTTCCTCCTTGCTCGCTGATGGGCCCCGCCTCCGTCGCCGGGCGATTGTTACGCCACTGGTGCTACTGAAAGCGTGTTAAGGCAGTCCATTGAAAACAATGTGTGAAATTTCTTTTAGGCTATTGTGTTGCAAATTTTGTGACACGTGCAATTTTTGGGTTGTATTGGTGCTTTGGCAGCCCATTGGGGGAATTTATCAAAACTGGAGCAGACAGAACCTGGAGCAGTTGCCCATGGCAACCAATCAGCTTCTATCTTCAGTTTATTCAGTTAGGCTTTGAAAATTAAAGATAGAAGCTGATTGGTTGCCATGCGGTAGCTGCATCAGTTTTATTGTTTAAAGCCCATCTCTGGGCAAAACTAACCCATTTAGCACTTTTATTCTACTGAACCGAAGGGGTCCTGGGGCCGAAGGATCGGCCGAAGCTACGGCCAGATCCTTTGGCAGCTTCGTGAATAGACCCCTAAGGTGTCTATTTATAAAGAATTCACAGAGCCATTCGCCCTGCAAATCTCTGGGAAATTTGTTCTATGCAAATAATGGCAAAAACAAACATTTTAATAAAATAGGTATTAACCTCCCTGGCGGTATTCCTGAGTGTAGCTCGGGGTTACTTTTCCATACCATAAGCGGTAACCCCGAGCTACACTCAGGAATGCCACATAGCATTTCCTTACCTTGTCCCTCGAGCTGTGCTGTGTTCTCCGGCCGATGCCGGCATCCGTCTTCCGGGTTCCGTCCCTTGCGAGCGTACGCGTCGCAGGGGGCGGAACCGGCGGGATATTAAAAAAAAAAAACGACAAAAACTAAAAAGATTCGAAAAAAAAATAGACCGAAAAATGACACGAAAATAAGAAAAAATCATACCGCCAGGGAGGTTAATTTCCTATGCTTCTCAGCTTCATCTAGTGGCCATAATGCGATGTTTTCTGAATTTTACATTCGACCTGAAAAGAAAATATACTAAGAAGGTTTTATTTTCGCATCATTCACACGGAACAAATGTTCACAGAGATTTGAAGAGCGAATGGCTCTGCAAATTCTTTAGAAATAGTCCCATAAAAGTGTTGAACAAGTGTTAAGAGCACAGGGTCAGCACTCCCCATGGGTATTCATTGAGGGTCAACCCAGCGAATAGTATTCTTAAATGTGCTCAGTGAATGTCAAGGGAAAGTAACAGGTACAGGGTAAGTAACATTTACTCTTTTATAAGTAGAACAAATATTACATTAATCACATTTATCTAAGCAAGAACAGATGTTGCTGATTGTCAAGGAATACATTTTTGTCAGGTGAATATTGGGTGAATGTGCTTTATGAATTAAATATCACCCAGTTAGTGTTAGACATATACCTCAGAGGAAAATACCTCCTATCACCCCCTATACACCACAATCGAGGTTTGCCTAAATGATCATTGATCTATGCATGTGAAATACAACATCATAGGCAACTCAAAAGAAACAAGTATTGATTGATTATAATAGTAGACCTCGGGTGGAAAGAACAATGCTTATAATGCTGATGTATTGCTTGCAATGCTAGAGGATCAATGCTTGTAGTCTCAACGCGTTTCGCACCATGGGGCACTTCATCAGGAGGGGAGGGAGGTAGTCCCTTCAGTGTGAGGTCAACAAGTGCTTGGCACAGGCATGGAACGGACCAAGAGACGGTCCTCCACCTGGAACCGCCGATGTTTGTGGGGCCGTTGCACTGAGTGCAGGGCTGGCAACGGCCCCACAAACATCGGCGGTTCCAGGTGGAGGACCGTCCCTCCAGCTGCCCTGGACCTTCCACTTTACTGGATCTTTCCTCACCTCTGGACACTCTCTCAACCCCATCCCGTGGAGTCCAGGCCCAGTTTGGCTGTGCCCATCCCACCTTCCTCCACCCTGGGTCCACATGCCCTTGGTCCGTTCCATGCCTGTGCCAAGCACTTGTTGACCTCACACTGAAGGGACTACCTCCCTCCCCTCCTGATGAAGCGCCCCATGGTGCGAAACGCGTTGAGACTACAAGCATTGCTCCTCTAGCATTGCAAGCAATACATCACACCCATAAGCATTGTTCTTTCCACCCGAGGTCTACTATTATAATCAATCAGTACTTGTTTCTTTTGAGTTGCCTATGATGTTGTATTTCACATGCATAGATCAATGATCATTTAGGCAAACCTCGATTGTGGTGTATAGGGGGTGATAGGAGGTATTTTCCTCTGAGGTATATGTCTTTTTACATTTTTCATGCATATCCAATGCTTTTTAAAGAATTATATATTTGTTCAATAAATTTCTATCTTTTATATACCTACGAGACAGTAAGGCCTGGAGCTATGGAAAGCAGAGGAATGAGCGCAAGGCCTGCATGACAAGCCTGGGAAGTGGAACGAGGACAAGAAAGGGTTAAGGAGGGATAGAAGAAAGGGTATAGAAAGGTCACCTACTTGATTGGTGGAGGGGGGTGGTCCAGGAGGGGCTTCAGGAAAGTTAGCCAGAGAGGGGGTGTCCGGAAGGTCAGTTGGGAGTCCTGCAAGAGAGGAAGATTGGCCAGGGCATCGTGGAGGTTGGCCCGGTCGGTTGACCGACTGAACCGGGCTCGCATTAAAGTAAACAAGGAGGTGGGGCGTTTCGTGTCCCGTAATGGGGGTGTGGTTGTGCGCCACTTGGAGTTGGAAGTAGATACTTGGCAGTATTTGAGGAGGGATGGGGTGCATCTGAATGCAGTGGGCACGGACTTGTGGTGCTTGGGTTTACAGGATGGGCTGCAGCGGGCTGTTCGGTTGTGGAGGGGCGCAAATGCGTGAGGTGTCCCGCTTTTGCGCTGTGGCGGTTTGGATCCTTGGAGGCAGTGGTTAGTGGGTACGTATCTGGACGGGGGACCCATCCGTGGTATGGGTGTCCTCCAGTAGTCGGACGGTCAGATTGGGATGACCGGTAAATATGGGACCAACGTGGGTCTGCGGGCAATCTAGTTACGTCCCCGAGGCGGTGTATGGCGGCTGGGGACATTCGGTTACAGAAAGGTGCCCGCAGATACTGGTCCAGTTATGGAGTACAATTGCCTTCAAGGACCCTGAAACCAAACAAGTTGGTACAGGAGTTTGGTGTTAATATTGTTAATATGTTATTTATAATGTTATTTATAAGTGTTTTTAATAAAAGGCTGCTGTGGCCATTTAAATTCCCATCCACCCGCCCCATAGGAGGTGGTATGTGTTTCTGGATATTTGTCACAGCTGGGGGTTGGCGGTTTGGATCCTTGGAGGCAGTGGTTAGTGGGTACGTATCTGGACGGGGGACCCATCCGTGGTATGGGTGTCCTCCAGTAGTCGGAGGGTCAGATTGGGATGACCGGTAAATATGGGACCAACGTGGGTCTGCGGGCAATCTAGTTACGTCCCCGAGGCAGTGTATGGCGGCTGGGGACATTCGGTTACAGAAAGGTGCCCGCAGATACTGGTCCAGTTATGGAGTACAATTGCCTTCAAGGACCCTGAAACCAAATAAGTTGGTACAGGAGTTTGGTGTTAATATTGTTAATATGTTATTTATAATGTTATTTATAAGTGTTTTTAATAAAAGGCTGCTGTGGCCATTTAAATTCCCATGGTTGTGTGGTGTAGTTATTGGGAAGTGGGTAATGTAAAAGGGACCTCTGAGCTACCTAAGTCATGAAGTTTATTGGACTTGTTCTTTCTGGAGCCAGCAAAAAACCCCATCTTTCTCTGTCCCTTTTTTTATTACAATTTAACCAGGGGTTGGCCTCCAGAAAGGAAGGATCTGTGCATCATAAAACATTTTCGCTTGTGAATGGAGAAAGTATAAGTCCCATCAGCCACCGAGGCAGTGGGACTTGTAGTTCTTAATGGAATTCAAGTGTTGTGACATCAACACATGTGCAGGTCCATTCATTCTTGCTCCTGGCAATGTTATTGAATGTCTGTACCTCAGTACAAACATGGACCAAAGGAAGGATCTGCAGGAGCCCGAGCATTGCACCTGCGATCCACTGATCGCCATTTTTTTTACTGGCTCCAATGCAAAAATATAATAAATGCACTTTTATTTTATAAATCTGTGTACATTTATTATTTTTCTCAACTTTTATATAGGGATTGAAGATACTGTGGCAGGCACTGGGGAAACCTAGCATAAGACATTCTATGTTTGGCAACCTTTGATCCGTAGAAAATGATCATGTCGGTGGCCCATGGCACAAGAACATCGCCCCACATACTCAAGATAAACACCTCAGGGCCAAAATCAGGGCAGAGAAGTGACTTCCAGAGGCAGAAAAGCATATATTTATCCACGGGGTGTGGCAGTCACTAGGCTAAGATAGTGCATCCTACTCTGTAGTTCATTTAGTTCTGCATGTTTTCACGATTCGCTGTTTGCAGCCAGCTGGGCTGAGCTGTCCTCCCATCCTGTCTCTGGTGAGAACTGCACTTTTCTCACTAGAACATTTCTTGGCAATCAATCTTTACCTGAATGAGAAGAAAAAACAAGAGCATATTTAATTTCAGGGTGTTTCAAGAGTGCAAATAGGAGAACACTTTGGTGGGAACTACAAAGGCTCAGGGAGTCATACAGAAGAAGTCATTGCAGGAAGATCAACTGGTGGAGGCAATCTCAAGAAACTTCTTTACATCTCAACATGTCCCACTTTCTACTAGACTGCAACAATGAAGTTCTCCAGTTGTAAACTGTATTTCTGTATCTCTCTCCAGGCTGCTCTGCTCCTTTTACTTCTTATCTTTTTACCCAATCCCATATGGGAGCATCTCTACCCCAAGAGGTAAGTCTGCTATGTAGACACTGGGAGTTCTATGAGGGACCTAATTAAATATCATTTCACAACTGGCAATTTGAGAATATGTATTTATTACTGTGGCCAAAAGTGAAATGAATGAAGTGCAGTTACATTGGAATTAGGAAAACAACAAAATCTTGGTTGCTGTGAAGTAACACACTTTAAACAGTCATTGTTTTGCTGTTTTTTTTTTGCAATATTTTATTAGATTACTAATAATATATATCTATATCTCTATATATAGAGATATAGAGATATCGATTGGAAATAACAAAGGAAAACTGTCATTATTACTTTGTAGTAAGCATACCTTCCAACTTTCTGAGATGAGAAAGAGGGACACCTTCCAGCACAATGTTTTTAAGCAATGGACACAACTCTGCCATGCCCCCAGATTTGTGGACCGTGTATATGTATTTGCCAAAAATGATTTTAATTGTTTTCTTTTTCAAAATGACTTTTCCTGTATACTGACCAAAAAGAGGAACTACAGAGGGGGAAAGAGGGACAGAGGGATTTGGTTCCAAATGAGGGACTGTCCCAGCAAATGAAGGACAGCTGGGAGGTATGAGTAAACCTACGCTTACTTAAACCAACCTATCACACACAAAAAGTTCCTGATTTTTTTTCTTTTCCTTGCATGTGATTGGGCATTAAACAGAACCAGAAATGAAAATTAATCCTTACATATGATAGATAACCATCATATTGACTTTTCTTGTTTTGTAAAATGACTAGAATAGTGATCATAAGGCAAACCAGATTGTTTTTCCACAACATAGTAAAGGCTAGCACGCAAATTCATGCATATGCAGTGGGAAGATTATTCCTTACATTTGTGGTCAGTGGGAAGAAAAAGTTCCTTACATTTGTGGTCAGTGGGAAGAAAAAAGTTCCTTAAAAACCATTTCATTGGTAGTCAGTAAGAAAAAAGCTCTCTGCATTGGTGATCAGTGGAAAAAAGAAAGCCCCTTTACATTGGTGGTCAGTGAGAAAAAAGCTCCTTACATTGGTGGTCAGTGAGAAAAAAGCTCCTTACATTCGAGGTCAGTGAGAAAAAAGCTCTCTACATTGGTGGTCAGTGGGAAAAAGAAAGCCCCTTTACATTGGTGGTCAGTGAGAGAAAAGCTCCTTACATTGGTGGTCAGTGATAAAAAAGCTCTCTATATTGGTGGTCAGTGTGAAAAAGAAAGCCCCTTTACATTGGTGGTCAGTGAGAAAAAGAACGTGTTCTGCATTCTAACCACTAACCTTCAATATAAGGAGCCTTTTTTTCTCATTAAAGATGTAAGGGACATTCTTCTCCCTAGATACAACCAATCTAAGAAGTAATCTTCTGGAGACCACTAATGTGAGAAGTATTCTTTCTCCCAGTGACCTTACATTGGTGGTCACTAGGAGGAGGCATTCTCTTCTTAAGGGAAAAAGAATACCCCTTACATTTGTGGCAATAGGGAATGACCCTAACATTCAAAGTCACCAGATAGAATGCCTTGTAAATTTGTAGTCAGTTGGAGAAAGAGTGCCCCTAACACTGATAGTGAGTGGAAAGCATTTCTTCCGGAGACTCTGGCTAATCAGTGTTGCCTACCTGGTCTTCAATCTGGCTGCCGGCGGGTTTTCTCTGGCTCCACTATTAGGCTGACGGGGCTGCATTACTACCCCTGTAAGCTAGGAACCAGAGCGGAAAAATGATGCTGGGGGAGGATGGGGCTGCCAGTAGGAGATGTGGCTGTACTCTCTTCTCCCCCATCTCCTCCCTCTGGTCACATGTGTCTCTCATACAGTCTACTTTGCTGTCTTAGATGGTGCTGCATCATCTGTTTTCACCTTGCTGAATCCCCACATTCTCCTATTCTCTTAACTTTGCAAGGAAGGGTAGCAGCATTATCATGTAAGTAATGTTTAATTTAGGTACAACTGTTATCATGTGTGTCAAACCCGTTTCCCGCCTGAGTGTATACTGAGGAGAAAAAAGCGTTCAGCGCCTCGGCCCTCTCCTTGTCTCCTTTCTTTTTTTTTAGTTTTGGATAGAGTAAAGTCAGATGGAAAAAAGTGCAACTGATTCCTCCATCTACGCTAAACTGTGTGGATGGAGGAATCTCCCACTGGGTCAAGCTTCAGTATCTTGCAAGACAGCCCCACTGGCTCCCAAAATACCTGAACAATGCCTGCATCCAATCAGATTGTACAGGTGTTTTGACAGCCAACGGGGCATAGCTGCAGTGCTATTGACTTCAGTGCAAAGCCACGCCCCCTCCCGCCCCCGAACACAGGGAACCGGCCGGGTTGGGATACAGTACTGTTCCAGAGGCTGACCGCTCTGTAACGCACTGTTTTATGGTGTGAACCGGCCCCGAATGAAGAAAAAGCTGTCAGCTTCAGACGTGCACGTCCCTGCTGCAAAGGTTAAGCACTTGTTTTTGTCTAGGTTCTAAAAAGTGGCTTTTGACTTCATCGGATTGCTGACATTATAGTGAATCAGGTTCAACTGACAACAATTAGAAGCAAAAACTGGCCAAAATAAAGGTGACCACACACCTTGCGATAATTGTACGGTAACCTCGGGAAATCCCGCGATCGTACGATTATCGTAAGGTGTGTGGAAGCCGTGTGACCTCTACTACTGTAAGGTTGCACGACTTTTATCTTACGACATGTTCGAAAACCCGTCGAGAATGGTACGATTTTTGGCAGGTGTGTAGCATGTTCGTAAGATAAAAGCCGGACGGGCCGGTGTGCGCAAGCGCACACTGCCCGTTCGGCATTGAGGTCATCGGAAGCCCACCCCTCAGCGGGGCGGGCTTGCGATCATCGCAAGTGCGATCTGCTTGTCCAAGATAGGCAGATCGTATGTGTTTTTAATTACCTTACAACCATGGCAAGACAAAAGTCTTGCCATGGTTGTAAGGTGTGTGCCCAGCCTAAAGATGTGAAAACTCATTTCACCTTTTAGTGAATTAGGACAAATACCTGCATGTGCGTGTATACGTGGTGATTGAGCGGTTGCTCCTGGTGTCCCAATAGCGGCAGACATACAGTAGATGACGTATATATGGATCTTGCCAAATTTTTAAACTGACTATAAATACGCCCAGAGTTCAATCACGCTAGGCAAATACTTGCTATCTGAACTGTACAGCAAATAGATGCTTGAATATGTTTGACTTTTGTCTTGTTTGGCTATTTACAATGTTATCTGTTCCAAAGATTGTCTGCGCAGATAAGATAACAGACAATGAATGAAATGCTGTCTGTAGCAAGTCATACAGTGCAAGAATAGTGCAACATGGCTTTGTGGCTCAAAAGTATCATAGAAAAACTGGGAATTTAAAAAAACTTACCCTTGCAATGGAGCTACCAACGCAATGCAAGGGTTAACGGCTCATTTTAAGTAGTAAAAGTTATACTCACCCGACTCCTCAGAGCCAGCAGCACTCCCTCCAGCCTCTCTACTCCATCACTGCAGCAATGGTGTGTCCCTCAGCATCCTCACATCCTATACACTGTATTGGACGTGATGACTCAGAGGACCTTAGGCCGCTGCAGCGGAGGGGGAGAGACGCCATATGAACTGGTTTCAGAGCCGGCCATCTCCAATGATCAGGTGAGTATAACATTTTTTTTTACCATAGGCAAAAATGAGCAGTTAACCCATGCAGTGCGGGGGTAGCCGCTGCAGCGGAAGTGATTAAATCATGGGCACTTCCAGTTTCAGTGAAAGTGTGCTGATTTCCTTTCTATCCAGCCGCTGACACCTGCTGCGCCTGCTGTCCCGGGCCGTCAGGGACCAGAATAGTCAGCGGAGGAGACATTCACTCTGAAGTTGCATACAAGTGATCGGCGGTTCTACATGTTAAAGCCAATAGTCTGCTGCAAAGCCAGGATCACGGCTGCTGTATAACCACTTCAGGGGCCACACCACTTACAGTATATATTATGTGTATTGTATCATATTCTGTTTATATACCGTACCTTTTTATGTGGTGTTTCTGATATTTTGTCAGCCTTGTGTGTTTAGTTTTAGTGCTGTAATAACTCATTGCTCAAACGTCATTCTAAATCAAATCACTTTAAACTCGGTATTATGCAGGTGGAACTGGGAGTTACAACTTAAGCTGAGAAAGCTAAATAGTGATCTTCAGAATTGATGATTCCAACCACCCGAGAAAGATGTGGGCATATTAATCTTCAAGACATAAGTCATGGGAGAGGACAGTACCATGGGTACCTGTATGCAGGTCTTGTAGTGAGGAAATCAGTATTGTACGGTCATTTCATGGATTGCATATTAGAGTGAAAGTCTAACTACAAAAAATGTTTTGCCACTTTAGTCATAAGCTGTCGGCATCCACCCAAAGTTCAAATGTCAGTTTTGGAAGAGTCGTGTAATCCTCTAGTTGGCCTTTAAACTGCTAATCTGACAGATCTACAGGACAGCCCAATGGCCAACTGAAGGAGCTCACACAGCAGGCTGACAACACTGCTGCTAATTGAGGTAGTGGCATAGAGTTGTCCGCCAAAGGGTTCGTTCACACCATAGTCAGTGCGTTTCGGTCAGAAATCGGACCGGAACGCACTGCCCGCATTGCGGTTGGCTCGAATTTTTTGCTGGGCAGGAGGGGGCGTGGCGGGCCATTGAAGTGAATGGCACCGTAGCCACGCCCTGCGGCCGAAATGTGATCGCCCGTACGGGAATCGCAAGACACATTGTGCCTGCAGTGCGTTCTGAGCGGTGCGTTCAAAATAGTGCTTGCAGCTTGCTTAGGAAAACTGTATACAGTGAGGCATGATGCCAAACATACCAAAACATAAATTTAGGGTATATTTAATGCTCATTAGTATCATAGATTCACTTTCAGGAAATGGCAATGCCTGCTGCAGGTACATTTTATTTGTGATTTGTGTCACATAAATTTTAGATCTGATCTCATATATAAAGAAGGGTTCTAATAGAAAGTTGAAAGGAAAATTCTAATAGTGTTGAGTCAGTTATTGTTAAACTATGGGGTAAGTGTTTTTCCCCACAGTTCTCTTTAGGGTCATGGACATATACTAACCTCCTCCCGTGACCCAAAGCTCAGTAGATCGCGGGAATACTGAGAGCACCGCAGCAGCGATGGATCCCGAAAATACTGTCGAGATCCACCCAGCTGCGAGTGACAACTGGCTCTGCCTATCTAGCTGTGCCCGCCTCGTCCCCTGTCCGTTCCTCTAGTCAGCGCCGGAGGATCAGAGAGGGGAGGGGGGGAATCCCTGACAGTCACCGCTCACTGCAGGGATATGATCGGAAAGTGAGTGAGCGACGGTATGTATTCGCTCATTTCCCGATCAATAGAGCCGACGTGTGACAGCTTCTTTGTCACAGGTTGACTCTAACTATAAGGATGAGTGGAAATTATTTATTTAGCAAACTAGCATTGCACCCGCCCTCTGCTGCAGTTCTCCATCAGGTCCACTACTGATTGACAGCAGCAGGGGGCGGGTACCGTACAATGCTAGTTTGCTATTGGCTATTGGAAATTAAAATAGACAATAGGAATCGAGCAATGCATTCCTATGGCCAAAAATGTGTTTTTTTTTCTATTCTGACACGGCTCAGTATCAGAATAAGAAAAAAAAAGAAAAAGCAGTGTTTCTCTCCTTGGCGGCCAAGAGCGGGAGACTGCCGGAGCACCCGGGAGAGTTAGGCTTTTTTCTTCTTTTTTTTGACGGCAGCAGAACCGCCGGCCAATAGAAAACTGTTTTTGCTAGCTCTGCACAATCGTTTTCTATTTTTATTTTTCTACTTTTTAAACTGTTTTTCTGTTCTGCTCGGTCCCACGAGCAGAACAGCCGAGCCGAATGCTGAAATCAGCCGTACCAGCCTGAAGTGAATAGCCGAACAGCGTTCCGCTCACTTCACTTCAGGTCGGTCTTTCACTTGGCTGCCTACGGCAGCTTTGTGAATAGACCCCATAATAATTTCAATAATAAATACAGGATTCACCCATGACAAGGGATTCCCAGAGCAGGGGAAGGCAACCTTACATTTGCAGTCCCGACGACCAGCTTTCTAAATGGAGTACACTCAGCTGTAAAGCTCTATGTGTCCTGGGAGGATAGGACATGTTGGAAAGGGGTCAGGATGGAGAGGTCATGGGGTGGATGGAGAGGGTGTCATGATAGAGAGTGGTGGGAGACCAGGTAACATCCATATGCTGATTTTCCCCATGTGTTGAGTAGGAACCTGGAAGTGCTTAGCTCTGGTCGGGTGACAACCCAATATTTTCT
Organism: Nanorana parkeri; assembly: GCF_000935625.1. NCBI lineage: Eukaryota > Metazoa > Chordata > Amphibia > Anura > Dicroglossidae > Nanorana > Nanorana parkeri. The sequence goes on along the minus strand of NW_017306477.1, from coordinate 435,721 downwards.
TTCACTTTCCATTTCAGTGATAATGAACACCAGGACAAATAAAGAGGGAGAATCTCTAATGGGGACAAAGAGCAATAAAAACCTGATGGTGTTCTAATCCATCTCTACTCTACTCAGTTGCACTATATAAATTATCCAAATCAGCTGTGTTGTCCTAGATTGTTCACTTCTCCTGCCTTCTCCAAACTCGTCACCCTTTTGTGAATAGATCCCTTGATGTTTGGGCTTTTAAATGCATTTTTAAAAAAGTCAATTTTAGTATGTGTGCGCAAAAAACAAAATACGGCAGCGATCCACTGCCAGTCATAGCCAGTCATTAATCCGGTAGCTAGGACCGCTGACGCCCTAGCAACCAATGGCGTCAGGTGTCCACCTGCTCTGCAGTCACTGGTTGCTAGGTCCACCAGCGGTCCTAGCAACCAGTGACGTCAGATGTGTTCCTCAGCATTACAGGAGGGCGGAAGAGTATCTTATTCCTTCCTTTCCTGCAACCTGCTGTACCTCCCAGGTCCCGCCTCTGGTTTACAAATTAAATAGTAAACTAAGGAATGTGGGGACAATAATACAAGGGTAATTCTAAAGGGGACAAACAATGTAAAGGGGCACTCTATTGGGGGCAATATCAAAACCGTATACTTTACTGCCTAAAGTGATAAACTTAATATTGAGCAGAATTAAAGTTCAGCATATTGGTTCGGCCCCCACAGCAGTCCCAGTTTCCCATGTGGCCCCTTGAGAAAAGGAATTGCCCCCCCTTGTTGTAACCACTTTTTTTTTTTTTCAGTGTAACATCAAAGAAGGAAAGCTCTTTACCTTCATTTGCGGTGGCCTATAAATTTGAAGATTATGGAGAATCAGAAGAAGCGTCTCCGAAAAGCAACACTGAAACACATTTATTCCAGAAAACCAAAACAATGTTTTCTATTCTTCCTACAACCAACACTGATCCACCAATAAAAATCATAGCCACAAAGACATTCACAGGCGAGAGAAAGACAAATCTCCCAACGACAGATAAAAACATCTTAGCAAGTCAAGAGCTGCCACTTCCAACTCAGCCTGCAAGGACCACCAGCAGATGGAAAGTCAAGTCCATGACTCTTAACAAACATGTTATAGTCATGCCACTTCAGGCAAAAAGTTTTACTGCTGAGCCCGAGTGGAAGATCGAGGAAGATTATATTCTGGATACGTCTGCCTCCAAGACCGTGAGTGCTGGTTACATAGCTGGATCATAGCTGTATCATGTGCCTTCCTCCAATTAAAGCTGAACTCCAGGATTTTAAAAAATGAACCCTTGCATTAGAGCTACCCCCACACTGCAATGGTTAAGTTCTCGCAGCCTCTTCTCCCCTGGGCTCCGGCGGCCTAAGGTCCCATGATGTCATCACGCCTTATGCATTCCATTAGAAGTGCGGACATCGTGGGACATACCAAAGTGGAGGGGGAGAGGTGGGCGTGCACTGCTGCAGGAACGTGGAGCAGGTGAGTATATCTTCTTTATTTTTGTCCCTAGACCAAAACAAGAACTCCATGATTTTGGAAAATTAACCCTTGCAGTGGGACTACGCCCTCACTGCAAGGGTTACATTTTCAAAATCCAGTTCATCTCTAAAAAGAAAATTCCGCTTTTTGCAAAAAATGTATAAATGCTAATTTCTTCATAAAAGAACAAAAATGTGCATGTATTATTTCTTTTATGTATAAGAGTGAAGCATTGCAAAAAGGGAAACAAGCCTGTGGGGAGAAGAGTTCCACAATTTAGGTAAGTGGAGAGACGGGTTTGGGGTTTGGGATCTGGCCAAGCATTCATGAAGGATGGTCATGGCAGGAGACCTGATTTTACTCTGCTGCAGTTAAATAGCACTGCTGCTTAGACTGTAGTGATCACAATCCATGCGAGGATTGAGGTACGTACACTGCTTGCATATAAAAACGAATAGATTTATTTATATGGTCATAAATACAGAACTCCATTAAAGCGTATCCAAACCCAAAAAGTAAAAATATAATATATTGCAGCGTACCGATCCTTAGATGTGGTGGTTGCATTAGTTTTCCTTTATTTTCACCTGGTGAACCAGCCAGTAGGTTTATTTTTCAACTTCCTTTAACAGGACAAGCTGTCCAGCAAGCGTGGCAACTACAGGGTTGAGATAAACCATTTAACACTGACAGGGGTGAATACAATGGTCGGCTCTTATTCTCTTTTTATAGAAGCAGGGGGGTGAGACATCTATTGTCTGCCACATACAATGCTGTTTTAACACCTCTCTCTGGGCAGGTTAATAACACCTCCTAGACTCCAATTATGCAAATGCAATCAACACCTGGTTGTGACTAACAGATTATGTGGATTGGATCAACATTCACCATATTTATTTCCAGATATTTAGTCATTCTGAATTGAGAAAGCTGGTTGGATGACCAGTGAAACGTCTTCAAGAAAAATACAGCAAATCCAGTTGCCTTCACTTATTTTTTACAGATATATCTAAAGACGATTGTATGATCAGATTGTAATATGTGTGGCCAGCTACATAAATGATACTGACACTTTCATCACTGGATAAACAAAGGTTAATGTATACCAGTGATAGGCGACCCCATCACGCCAGCTGTTGTGGAAGTCCAAGGCATTGCAAGGTTCTGACAGCCACAGGCATGACTCCCAGAGACAAAGGCATAATGGGATTTGTAGATTCAGAGCAGCAGGAGTGCCAAAGTTGCCTACCCCTGGTGTATACATTCCGTTGTCAGAATGAGGTCATTGTTTGTCATAGAAGGGCAGACAGTTGTTCCATGATGTAAAACTGAGATTCCACTTGACAGCATGTTTTTTTGTTTCTAGTGCCTGGAAATGAGGCTCCATGTAGCTGTCAACAAGAGCCTGTAACATCATTGAAGCTTGCTTAGTTTTGTCACAGTTACACTTGAATGCTTAAAGTGACATTAAACCCTCAGATTTTTTAACATAAACCAATACTGTAATCCATGGTTGTTTCCCTTCTCTTTGCTTAGAATACAGATACAGATTTAAAAGGAAGAGCAGCAAAGAGAAGGGAAACAACCATGGATTAAAGTAAGGCACACATTACAGTATTGTTTTATGTTAAAAAATCTGAGGGTTTAATGTCACTTTAAATATAACTGTTAGGCAGTCATCTTTGTTATCCTCCATGTGATTAGATCTTAGCCAATAGTGTAAGTGTCTAGATCCCTGGTGCCAACACATTGTCCAAGTACCACATGTTGCCCACCGGCACTCTGTGTGTGGCCTACCACCTTTTGGCCCATGAAACCCAAAGACAGAGTTCCAGATGTGCTAGCTGCATGTTGGAGTGCGGTACAGAGGTGCCCAGTATTTACTTAACTTGTAAAAATCACCTCAGTTTAGCCAATCAGGAGTGGAGGACCTCTTCAACCAACAGGACTGCAGTAGTCTCACAATGGCTCCACCTTCTTTCTCAACCTCAGTAGAGCACGGAAAATCACCCAGGGTGACTGATGGCTTGGTGGGGGCACTTTGACAGATAGGGGGACACTGTAAATGGAGAGAGGCACTATGACTGACTGATGGTGGAGGTGCTATGGCTGATGGAGGAAGGTGCCATTGCTAATCGGAGTAATTGCATAAGCAAGCTCAATGTCATTCAAAATTTTAATGATCATAAACCTATGAGAATGTTGTCGTTGTGCTAATTCTGTCTGCCCAAACCCCACTTGATCTTAATGTAAAATTAATGTTTTACATAAACAGATTATATTTTCCTTGGTTCTTTTGACATGTTGGGGGCTCCACTTGAGGCCCCATATAGTTATTAAGTTTACCACCACTGGTGTAGGTTGTAAACATTTGGCAATATACATGTATGGAAATATCTGGTAAAGATCAGCTTGTGACGTCAGCTGTCTCAAAATGAACCAGACAAGATATAGAACATCTTTTACTGGTACTCTATCCAGTGAGCATATACAGTATAATAGACCACATAAATATATAAAAGAAACAGAATTTTATTAAAACAAAAATTAAAACTACAGTATATGTTTGAAGGCTAACTTGTTAGCCTGGATTTGTGGGAGGAGTCTGCATCCCCACAGCTCTTTTAAGTTGACCACGCAGGCTACCTGGGAGGTGAGGTGTTCAGTGTAACCCTCCCGCCCTTCCCCCTCTTTATACGCAAATTACACAATCAGAGTATGCCCCCCTTATTGGCATCACTGTCCACCCGGACCATGGCACACCTCAGGTCAGTATGTTATTATCGTTCCATTTGCAGGTAAGCAGACTCCGAAGACACACACACACACACACACATATATATATATATATGTATATATATATATAACAATCTGCATTGACTTGACCTCTCAGGCTTAAAACCTGTCCAGTATTCCTTCCCCGAATGTCATCTGAGGTGATTATCTACAAGTACTATGGAAGATACATATACCGTGGCTTTTTCCCTTCAAGGTCTCTTAGGGGAGAAGGGGAGGCCATAGACTCTTCAGATTTCATGGGTCAAGGCCCCTTTCTTCAGGAGATGACATAAACCATCATAACTAGTTCAATACAGTCAAAGACAATATACATTACATATAACATTATTGGTAAAGAATACACAAAACATTGTTACCTATTGCTGGAAAAAAAACTGTATATACTCCACTGCAGAGAGCCCACAAGGAGTGTCAGAGCAACGGGCCTCAGGGGACCAAAAGAAAGAGCAATCTGCAATTCTCAAACTTCCGAACCTAAAAGGAAACATGCGCATGTATTATTTGTTTGCATTGTGGCCAGTAAAGCATTGCAATTTTGATCAGTAGATCGCAGGTGTAATGCCATGGCTCCGGTAGATTCTTCCTTCCTTCCATGTCTGTACCTCGGTACAAACATTCAGTAACATAGACGGGAGGAAGCAGGCCCGGATTCCCCACAAGACCACCGATGCCAGGCCTCGGGGGTGCAGGGCGCCGAAGGGCCGCAGCGGCGTGGAGTCCCCCGACGCCCGGAACATACAGTTCCGGTCGCCTGTTGGGGGGAGGGGGCGCATTGCCGAACCTGGCCTTGGGGCGGCAGGGAGAGCAAGGCCGGCCCTGGGAGGAAGAATGAATGGAAAATTTCTGTTCTGAAAAAGGTTTGCTTTTTCCCAGAGATAGGCTTTAATAATCCACTTGGTAAAATGTATATTTAGTGCCACTAGAGGGCAGTCTATTACAGCTTATTCACAGATCCATAGAGTCCTGCAAAACTTACAAACATAAACAAATTATCAAATGCTATGTCTCCATGTCTGTTTATAACCTCCATGCTGCACAGAGTGTGTGTGAACATCTGTAAATAATAACATAATACTTAATTATGATAAACACATTATCACACTGGTATATATATACTTATGCCGGTATATATGCATACCTTGCTCAAGCCTTAGCCCCCCATCAACATCTGTAGTGTAACTGCACGATTTTGTGCGGTTAATACATGCTATTGCACAGGGCACCTAGTGTGCATTAGGTACACTGCGGGGCCTTTTATTTGAATGGCCAACACACCTCCCATCATTGGTGCACTGTAATGCACAGTACCGTAACACCTTGCATTGCGGTGTAGTGGAGAAAAAGTAGTGCGTGCTTATGGTACCACTTGTTGCACTGTGTAGCACACGGTGGCCGGTAGTTGCATTGGGGTGCCATCAGGGCCGGATTTACTCTCTCTGCTGCCCCAAGCCAGGTTCCTCAGTGTGCAGGATGCATACAAGTGATCTCGGAGCCATTGCCGAGATTACTTGTTGAAAACAAGCGCCGGCTTCCCCGCTGTACATTTAGCCCCGCTTGCACAAAGCAGGGCTAAATGTAGAAAACAACTACCCGCCCGGCGCCGGAACTGCATGTCCTGGGCATCGGGAGATAGGAATTCCACACCCCTGCCGCCCCTCTACTCCCTGCTGCCCCGAGGCTGGGCCTTGGTTGGGCTTGTGGGAAATCCGGCCCTGGGTGCCATTCAAACGAATGGCTTTGTAACAGGGGCGTAACTAGAAATCACAGGGCCCCATAGTAAAAGTTTGTATGGGGCCCCGTGATTGCTAGTTATGCCACTTGCAGAGCCCTCCATAGACTCTCTATAGTGGGCTCTGCAAGGTCTCAGTTGCGCTGCACGCCTCTTACCTGTCACCTCTGTGGTCGCCGCCGCGCCCCTGCCGCCTCTTCCGTTCCCGGGCTCCGCCTCCTTCTATCGACGGGCCCCGCCTCCTCTTACATCACTGGCCCCACCTGCTCTTAGATCGCTGGCCAGTGTTGTGAGAGGAGGCGGGGTTGCTGTTAGGCGGGCCCCACCTCCTTCTTTACTGCATCTGCTGGCTGTCACTGACACAGCTCCGCAGCGGCTGTGAGGGGGAATGTTCTCCTTCACAGCTGCTGCTCAGCTATGTCAGTGACAGCCAGCACGCGAGACGCCATAGCTACCCAGGCGACCCACACGGCATCAGAGGGATGCCTGGCCGGGCCCCCCTGTGCACGGTCCCCATAGCGGCCGCCTGGGTCGCTATGACGATTGTTGCGCCACTGCTTTGTAATGCACGTAGTGTGCTGTAATGCATGCTGTTGTGCAATAGCACACGTTAATCACATGGAATTGCACGATTAATACTACCCCCCGATGTGAACGATGTTCATGCAGTTACAGATATCTAAGAACAAACAGAGTGCTCAATAATAATAGTTTAAATGTGACCTAATAAATTATGTTTGATTGCTGCATACCTTGCTTAGGTCACAAGGTATGTAATAGGAATTAAGGAATAAATTGGTAACAAGTTGCACAAATAAATGTTGGTTATAATGTAGCCTTGGGGCCCATTAAAACTAGTCCGCTGGGTTTTAGCGGGCAGGCTATTGCGTTGTGGCAGCTTTAGCAGTGTGCATTGTATCGCACACTGCCCAAGCTGTCACTGTTTACTTTTTAAAAAAACTTTATTGGTAGTGTACAATGTGTACACTCCATTCTGGTCCCTGCACAGCACCATGGTGAACTGCGCTGCTGTGCAGTGACCTGCATTGGCATCCAGTGTGCCGAGATAAAATGCAGCAACAGCATATCTGCATTCTTCCGCAGTGCACCGCCTATCACACCTGTATTGTGATGTGAACAGGGCTATTATTATATTATCTATACAGCTTTGACCTGCATTGGAAGACACCTATGTTTGAGGAGGGGGTGTATGGATGGTTATTGGTGTGTCATCACGTTCACGCCGCTTGTGCAGATTATGTCATTGTACTTAGTGGACAGGATCTATGGGCATGATTTTGTTACATTAGGGAACGGGCCTGAATTGGGGTGTTGATGTGGCCGGACGAGTGGTGGGGGATTCAAAGGGGAGACAGAACTGTCATAGTTGAGTCCCACAAGGGGAGATCTTTGATACTAGGAAGGAGGAGGTATGCTTCTAATGGACTGTATGCAGTCATCTCTTCTATTAGGCTACATTCATTACATCATTTATTGAACTATCTGTTACCTGTTTATTCCTAGATTTTGATGATATATGTCAGAATAAAATATATATATATA
>NW_017306477.1:394048-426977 GCF_000935625.1 Nanorana parkeri | reverse complement strand
TACAAAAAAGAATATGGATATGGATCAAAATTTCAATAATAATGATCAACACAGATAATAAGAAAAATAAAACCGCAGGATATTATTTCAAATATTAATGCAACAAAACTAAGTAACCCCTGGAATGTAATTAGTAGACATGTGCACCAGCAAAAAATTTGCTTTGTTTCGTTTTGATTCGAATTTTGCGTTATTTATTTTTTTAGGATTCGGGTCCGAAATTCAATTCGTTTCGGGATTCGGACAAAATTCGTTAGCAGTAGTCTGGTCGAAATTTCATTTTGTTCGTTCGTTGCAGCAAAGTGACATTGGGAATTTTTTTTTTTTTACAGTCTGCAGAAGAGGAAAAAAAAAAAGCGTGAGGTTCCCCCCCCAAATCATACCAGACCCTTTAGGTCTGGTAGGAATTTCCCCCCCCCCAGCCCCCAAAAATGGGGGGAGGGGGGGGAAACATGGGGTCCCCCCTAACATTCCTACCAGACCCTTGATCCGAGCACTGGCCTGGCAGGGCAGGAAAGGGGGGGGCGACCGAGAGCCCTCCCTCCCTGCGCCTTACCAGGCCGATGGGGACAAGGGCCTCTTCCCCACAACCCTGACCCGGTGGTTGTGGGGGTCTGCAGGCAGGGTTTGCATCGGGGTACCCAGTTAATTAAGGGGGCACCCAGATGCTGCCCCCCCTTTGAAAGAGTAAGGGGTAATTGAAATTTTTTTTTTTTACTATTCCTTTAATGAAAAAAAAAATGGCTCCATCAATCTAATCCAGCGTCAATCCCGATGCACGACGCCCAACGCAAGACCGTCCCACTGCATAACGACTGTCCGAACCCGACGAAAACTCGCCGCAAAATTACATTCCTGCTCGAAAGTAAACAGATGGGCGGAGCGGGCCGTGATGTCATGGCTCGCTCTGCCCATTTGCCATTCTCAGCTGTCAAATACTACATAGCATTCGGGAACTCCCGAATGCTATTCGTGAACTCCTGAATGCCATTCGGGTCTGTGAGCAGAGGTGTCATAACTGCCTTAACCCTCTTGGGCATGGAGTTCACCAGAGCTTCACAGGTTGCCACTGGAGTCCTCTTCCACTCCTCCATGATGACATCACGGAGGTGGTGGATATTAGAGAGCTTGCGCTCCGCCACCTTCCGTTTGAGGATGCCCCACAGATGCTCAATAGGGTTTAGGTCTGGAGATATGCAGTCCATCACCTTTACCCTCAGCTTCTTTAGCAAGGCAGTGGTCGCCTTGGAGGTGTGTTTGGGGTCGTTATCATGTTGGAATACTGCCCTGTGGCCCAGTCTCCGAAGGGTGGGGGTCATGCTCTGCTTCAGTATGTCACAGTACATGTTGTCATCTATGGTTCCCTCAATAAACTGTAGCTCCCCAGTGCCGCCAGCACTCATGCAGCCCCAGACCATGACACTCCCACCACCATGCTTGACTGTAGACGAGACACGCTTGTCTTTGTACTCCTCACCTGGTTGCCACCACACACGCTTGACACCATCTGAACCAAATAAGTTTATCTTGGTCTCATCAGACCACAGGACACTTTATCCAGTAATCCATGTCCTTAGTCTGCTTGTCTTCAGCAAACTGTTTGCGGGCTTTCTTGTGCATCATCTTTAGAAGAGGCTTCCTTCTGGGACGACAGCCATGCAGACCAATTTGATGCAGTGTGCGGCATATGGTCTGAGCACTGACAGGCTGACCCCCCACCCCTTCAACCTCTGCAGCAATGCTGGCAGCACTCATACGTCTATTTCCCAAAGGCAACCTCTGGATATGAAGCTAAGCACGTGCACTCAACTTCTTTGGTCGACCATGGCGAGGCCTATTTGATGTCATGGCTCGCTCTGCCCATTTGCCATTCTCAGCTGTCAAATACTACATAGCATTCGGGAACTCCCGAATGCTATTCGTGAACTCCTGAATGCCATTCGGGTCTGTGAGCAGAGGTGTCATAACTGCCTTAACCCTCTTGGGCATGGAGTTCACCAGAGCTTCACAGGTTGCCACTGGAGTCCTCTTCCACTCCTCCATGATGACATCACGGAGGTGGTGGATATTAGAGAGCTTGCGCTCCGCCACCTTCCGTTTGAGGATGCCCCACAGATGCTCAATAGGGTTTAGGTCTGGAGATATGCAGTCCATCACCTTTACCCTCAGCTTCTTTAGCAAGGCAGTGGTCGCCTTGGAGGTGTGTTTGGGGTCGTTATCATGTTGGAATACTGCCCTGTGGCCCAGTCTCCGAAGGGTGGGGGTCATGCTCTGCTTCAGTATGTCACAGTACATGTTGTCATCTATGGTTCCCTCAATAAACTGTAGCTCCCCAGTGCCGCCAGCACTCATGCAGCCCCAGACCATGACACTCCCACCACCATGCTTGACTGTAGACGAGACACGCTTGTCTTTGTACTCCTCACCTGGTTGCCACCACACACGCTTGACACCATCTGAACCAAATAAGTTTATCTTGGTCTCATCAGACCACAGGACACTTTATCCAGTAATCCATGTCCTTAGTCTGCTTGTCTTCAGCAAACTGTTTGCGGGCTTTCTTGTGCATCATCTTTAGAAGAGGCTTCCTTCTGGGACGACAGCCATGCAGACCAATTTGATGCAGTGTGCGGCATATGGTCTGAGCACTGACAGGCTGACCCCCCACCCCTTCAACCTCTGCAGCAATGCTGGCAGCACTCATACGTCTATTTCCCAAAGGCAACCTCTGGATATGAAGCTAAGCACGTGCACTCAACTTCTTTGGTCGACCATGGCGAGGCCTATTCTGAGTGAAACCTGTCCTGTTAAACCGCTGCATGGTCTTGGTCACTGTGCTGCAGCTCAGTTTCAGGGTCTTGGCAATCTTCCTATAGCCTCGGCCATCTTTATGAAGAGCAACAATTCTTTTTTTCCAGATCCTCAGATAGTTCTTTGCCATGAGGTGCCATGTTGAACTTCCAGTGACCAGTATGGGAGAGTGAGAGCGATAACACCAAAATTTAACACACCTGCTCCCCATTCACACCTGAGACCTCGTAACACTAATGAGTCACATGACACTGGGGAGGGAAAATGGCTATTTGGACCCAATTTGGACATTTTCACTTAGGGGTGTACTCACTTTTGTTGCCAGCGGTTTAGAGATTAATGGCTGTGTGTTGAGTTCTTTTGAGCCGACAGCAAATGTACACTGATATACAAGCTGTACACTCACTACTTTACATTGTAGCAAAGTGTCATTTCTTCAGCGTCGTCACATGAAATGATGTAATACAATATTTACAAAAATGTGAGGGGTGTATTCACTTCTGGGAGATACTGTATATATAAAAGAAAAATATATAAAATTATTCAATTAATTATGTGGATGCTTCATGCAATACTAATAATGCAATTGAAATTATTGGTAATACAATTTCTTTCATTTATAATACTGTATCTAAGACAACTTTTATTATGCGGTTTTTCTTCCCCAGTAATAAAAAAAATCATAGTCTCTTTGTTAAATTTGAGACATAACATGTTTTTCTAACACAGTCTAGCTCCAAGGCCCGTCCTTATCTTGTTTTTGGCTGATACCCCCACAATTTACCACCTGGGAATGTGGCCCCATGGCCAGTCCTTATCTTGTTGTTGGCTGATACCCCCACAATTTACTAGCTGGGAATGTGTGGGATAAGGCTCTAAGAGTCGCTGATGTTAGAGCTTTTCTCCATAAATCATGAACTTAAAGGGTTTCTACACCCTCCATTTTTTTTCTTTATAAATCTACTGCTAGCCAGCAGTAGATATATGCAAAAAGTAAAACATCTTTTTAAAAAACCCTTTAAAAGCGGTTTAAACTTACCCCTGTCTTCGCCGCGCACTCCCCTCCGAAAACCCAAAAATGCTTCGGTGGCCGCAAAGCATATTGGGGCGGGCGCATGCGTAGTTCGGATTTTTGGCCGGGAGACCAGGAGAGACGCAAGGTAAATATGTGGACCCGTACACCCGCATGCAGACACCGTGGGACAGGAAGTGCCAGCAAGGACAGAGGAGTCAGCGCTGGATCTGAGACCCGCAGCAGCGCTGGAGAGAAGGCTGAAAAGGACAGGAAAGAAGAAGAAGATCGGATTAAGAGACTTCATTTAAGTTAAGTGCTTTCATTAACATTGGGGGGAGGGAAAAACGTTTTTGCCTTTAATGTCACTTTAAGTTCACATACTATTAGAACAGACAGTACAAGATGGCTTCCAGGATGCCCATATCACAATGTGTACAACAATATGCATAGGCCCCATAGATTATTTCTTTTTAGCCTCAATAGTTCTGACATATACTCTGATCACAGCGTGGCTTAAGCATAGTATACCGGTAATTAGGGATGTTCAGATACAAAGTACCGTGCTCGGTACAAGTACAAGTAGATACTTTTCGAGCTCAAACACTAGACTAGAGAAAAATTAAAAAGTTAGGAGGCAGCTGTCATTTGTAAGGAGCACACGGAGCTCCTGGGATTTGTACATCTCTGTTTTAATGTATGATTTTGTTTTTATAAACATATATAAAAGCATGCACCAATACCATTTTTCCACTGGGCAAGTGCCCCCCCTGCCCCCCCGGTTGTTACGCCACTGGTCATGTGACAGTTTTTCTAAAACAATACAGACTAATGATTTCAGGACATTGGTGATGCGCCAGAGCCAGGTCCCAGCTGCAACCGCTGCAACCCCGGTAGTTCTCATGAAAATACCAAGTATCAGCACTGGTATCTGAACTGGTATCTGGACATCCCTACTGCTACTAACAGTACTTTATTTATTAGGTTATAATGAAATTGCTTTTATTGAGTACTTTTATTTGTTTATCTTCAGAAACCCTTTGCCGGATGAATTGCTGCTTACATAAAACTTGCTCATTGCTAAAAAAAAGTTTTTCTCTGTACTGAATTTTCCTTGAGAAAATGTTTATGATAATTAACCCCATCTTCTGTCTGAGGATCTGTGAGTCATCACGTCTAATACAGTGTATTGGACATTAGGATACAGAGGTACATTCTACCGATAGAGTGGAAGGGAGGGAGGCTGCAGGGACCGGTCTAGCAGTCCGAGGTTCGGGTGAGTATATCTTTCATATTTTAAACCCTAGACAAAAATGAACATGTAACCCTTGCAGTGTGGGGGCTGCCCCACTACAAGGGTTACACTTCATTCTGCCCAAAGTTATTCTTTAAATCTAACTTTACCTTTTTGGAAGGAAAAGCATTACAACATTTGAGTTGGGTTTACATTTGCAGTCCAGCAGCATGGTCTGATTTGGGAATGGCAAACATACAGTAATAAGGGGCTATGTAATGGGAATTCACAGTATAGGTAATTATACCCCTGCAGTAGCACTGCAAAGAAGGAAGCATAACCTGCACATGTAATAAGCTATTGCCATGGCTGTCCCCATGTACATACAGTATATCATTTTAAAAGATAAACAGCTATTGATAAAGTTATTTACATTAGACTGATCTCTTTTACATGTACACTTTATATCACTATTATCTCTTTGTATCAGGACATCATTGATGAGACTATACTGTATATTTCCCTATTTGCGTGCTGACATTTTTGTATGTTTACTTTCTTTCTCTTTAGAGTTGTCCTATATCTGTAAAAATCAAGGCTCTCAATTCATTTTGGCTAAGGCCTCATTCACACTGCCGCACGTATGCGCGCGTATACGCGCGTACGTGCGTATTGTACCATATGCAACCTATGCAAATAAATGGCTCCATACACACAGCCGCGTATAGAGCCGTATATTTGCGTAGCGTATATATGCGCAAAAACAGAATGGAACAGAGAGGCGTCCGGGCAGCGTATTTCTGCGTATTTACGCGCATATACGCGTCTATACGCGCGTACATGCGTACAGCACATTAAAAATTCAATTACGAGTGATGCACTCTGGGATTGCATATAGTGCACGCATATACGCTCGTATATACGCTTGTATACGCGCATAGACGCGTATATACAATTTTGCTTGCGTTGTGTGTGAATGAGGCCTAAAAGAGAAATTCCTTAGCCAAATCACAATATTTTTTTTACATGTACACTTTATATCACTATATATCTCTTTATATCAGGACATCATTCATGAGACTATACTGTATATTTCCCTATTTGCGTGCTGACATTTTTGTATGTTTACTTTCTTTCTCTTTAGAGTTGTCCTATATCTGTAAAAATCAAGGCTCTCAATTCATCTTGGCTAAAAGAGAAATTCCTTAACCAAATCACAATATTTCTGGATAATCACCACTTCAGTAATCATGAATGGGTCAGACTGGGACACTTTATTCCTCCATATGGCTGGATGGAATTAAACTACACTGGTAATTCAATCTTCATACACATATACTATTAAACAGCATCTCTTTACATTCCATTTGATCAAAAGTGATCTATAGTGGTTTTTAATACTTTTTATTTTTTATACCATATATGGAGATGGCTAGTAACAAACTCTCAACAGTCTTCATTTTTCTGCAACATTTTTGTTTTACGCAGCAGAATGATCCTGGTTTTGGAGCTCCCAAGGCACTTGTCATGTTCAGAGGTATTTGCTGACACCTGATGGTGATAGCTTTTTATGCCTGAAACCAGTTCAGCAACCTATGATGCACACACACGCACGCACACACATATTGTATGCATTTAATGCCCATCTTTGGCCAAAGTTGAATCCACCCACCCCTCCTTCTCACTCCCATGAATTTTCCAATATTTCTTTTTGAAAGGCTATAAAACACCTTTTTGTACTAACTGTGTTCCCTTACCACTGGTAAGTTACCAGTGTCTCTTCTGGTAATGAAGACTTGTCATCCAGCACTGCAGTCTATGCCCACACCGACTAGTCTCTCCCTGAGACATTTTCATCATCAGGACCTGAGAGGATGCCACCACTGGACAGCTAGGAGGAAGTGTCCATGTCAGCCAGGCAGCAATGTAGGCAGCTGAAGAACAATCTGGGCAGCGGTTCCTCTGCATTCAGATCGATAAGGTCCCCCACGTCTGAAGCTGGTGACGAGGAGATGGGGTTGGCCGCCATCTCTCCCAGGAGCTTCAGGGGGGCTATGGGTGTGGGGCAGAGGGTAGAAGCACTCTGCCCTGTTGCCAGCTATTCTGCTGGGACGAGTAGTTCCACTGCATCTGTGGTTGCTGGGGCATGCTGTTGAGCAATGTCGAACAGTCTTTTGTATGCCTGTTCCAGCTCCCATTCTTGTGTGACTAAAAAGTCCAAATCAGCCCTCAATCCGAGTTCACTGGGGAGTTCCAACTCCCTAAAATCACGTATGTCCTCCCACCTCCACTCCTGTGCACTCCCAAATTGTGGATCCTCCTGGAGCGCCTCAAATATAAGTCCCGGGCCACCGAAGTCATAGCCCTCTGTGGGATCATTGTTCTCCAGCCATGGACACAATTGGGTGACATACCACTGCAGCGCCCGATGCCCGTCATCCAGCATGAGTTCTGTTTGGAGCAGCCAATCCATCTCCGACTGCCATGCCTCCCGGGTCTGCTCTCCCAGGAAAGGCACACGCAAGTCCCATTGCAGCCAGTATCGTTCCTCGGATGTAGGGAGGACCTTGCCACAATAGTGCTGCTGCAATTGAAGAGTCTCCCTCCAGATCTCCCGGCGCAAAGCGTCTCTCCTTCCCAGCATATCCTGGGCAGAACCAGGATTGTCGAGCTGGGCCAGCGCTTCCATGGCCGTAGGCAACTGTGGCTCTTCTCCTATGTCCGCAGCAAACTTGGTCCCGGTGGTGGTTTGAATGTCTCCTTAGGCAAGGAAGAGCATCCCACCGCTTGCCACCAATGTGACGGACCCCGGTACTCAGGATGAGTATGTCCGCCGCTGTCTTCTTCCTTGCTGAGGAGATATTGGAACCTGAAGATCCTTAGCTCCCAGTTTCCCCAGTCACTAGCCAAGGCTTGAGTGTAGGGTAAACAAACTCTGCTTTATTGAGCAACTGCACAAACTTTTATACAGCAAGTGATGAAATCAGAATATAATCCCATCACATCCCCCCTCCCCTCCCAGACAATCGGTCTGCTCAACACCACAGGTGTCCACCTGCTAACGAACTCCAGACAGCCATAGCAGGAGCCTGGCCAGAATGTCATTGTTCTGAGCTCCCTCAGAGTACAATGGGAGATAACGAGGGATGGTGCTGATAGTCTTTCCATAACCAAGTCACACAACATAACGCACTCAAACATAACCCAACACCAATACACATTTAACTCATAAACTGATCACCATGTCGTCACACAATCCCCCTCCTCTGCAGTGAGGAAAAGAAAAGACTTGTGACCCAGTATGCCATATGACTGTGGATTTAAGTAGGGAGCTCTTATATTAGGATTTTGTTTAAAAATAAACTAGCATGGTGATTATTTTGCGGGAGTGGGGGAACTTGATACCCAGAGATCACCATTAGGGTTTAAGTTAGGGTTCACCGCTACAATGAGTTTGTGGCAAATCCCCAGGAAAATTTTGGCCAAAAGGTTTGCTGGTTAGCCTCCAAAAGTAGGGAACAACCCATATTGCAGTGCGTAGTCTTTGGTCAGCCACATAATTTGAACAAAATGGATAACCAGGCCCCCTTTAACAGAAGGGTGGACTCACAGCAGCCATATTGTTAGTGTGTCCTGAAGGGAGAGCTAATAGTTCTGCGCAGGCAAAGATATGTTTATTTATATATTTCTTAATTTTGGTATTGGTGCATGTTCCCCATGACTTCCCATGCCCTTTGTATGACAATAGCTTGTTTATTAGCCCCACAAATGGCCACAATTGAATAACAAGACTTTTATGGGGTTTACCACAAAGATTGTGAACTTTGTGAGCACGGTTCACTAAACCGTTAACGAACCGTACCCAAGCAGATTGACTCAACCCATTAAATCCATTAAACCCATTAAATCTCATCATTAAATCCAGTTATGTGTTCAATGACAAAAGATTTTAATAAAACCAGTATGAATACATTTTGTCTTCATATTAGTCTCCTTTAATGCCCACATCATAATGCTGCCATTCTGACTGTTATGCTTACAGAGGGGGGTGGTTTTTCAGAGTGCTTTCTGTCATTTTTCTGTCTGATTCACCTGCAGAAGTTTCATTGTTTTTTTATTCATATAATTTCTAATTAGCTCTTGATTACATGTTTCAGTGGTTCGGGAGGTGGTTTCTGCTCTTCCGCGGATCCCAGACCAGCAGCTACTTCTCACTGAGAAGAGTGAGGATAAGTTTCCACGCTGCATTAGCTGTGCTGTGGTTGGGAACGGAGGCATTCTCAATGCATCAGGTCTCGGCAGGGAGATTGATGAACATGATTACGTATTTCGGTAAGCTCTTGCAACAGAAAACTAACCATAAACCTTCTTGTTTCCTTTATCAAATTTTTTTTTAACTTATCTTATTACTTATTTAATAATGCAGCCCACCTTTAAAGTATATAGAGACATCAACAAATGAATCTCCAAATATTGTGAGACTAGCAGGACTAGCAGGACGAGCAGCAGTGTCCTAGATCTCACACTGCAGATATACAGCTATGAGCCTTAAGGTACAGGTGCATCTAGGCACAGGAAGTAGACATGTGCACCGGCAAAAAATTCATTTAGGGGTCTATTCACGAAGCAGCCGAAGGATCTAGCCGTAGCTTCGGCCGATCCTTCGGCTAGCTTCGGCGCCAGGACCCCTTCGGTTCAGTAGAACCGAAGGGCTGCTGTAGAGGCTATTCACTATAGCCCGTACAGCTCCCGAAGTCAGCCGGGCGGCTCGACTGAGCCGAGGAGAAAGCAGAAGCTGGCCGAGCGGCTGGCCATTGGCCGGCCGACAGCCTGCTTCTGACAGCTGGGCGGATCCAGCTGTGATCTTACGACTGGCTCCGGCCACTTGCAGAGAGATCAGCGTCCCTGGTTACCAGCTAACCAGGGACACTGATCTCCAGACAGCCTAACTCTCCCGGGTGCTCTGGGAGTCTCCCGCTCCCGGCCGCCATGGAGAAAAACACTGCTTTTTCTTTTTTTTTTTATTCTGACACGGAGCCGTAGGAATGCATTGGAATGCATTCACCATAGGAATGCATTGCTAGATTCCTATTGGCTATTCCAATTTGCAATAGCCAACTAGTTCAGCGGCATTTGGCTATTCACTCACTGCTGTTCGGCATCTATAAGAATAGACAGAACAGAAGCGAGTAGCCTGTTGGAGGTTCGGCTTAGCCGATCCAGATGTTGGATCGGCTAAGTCAAACTCCTTCTGCACTTCGGGTCGGCCGAACATGCTGAGCATTTTCGGCCGACCCGAAGCCACCCGATGTACGGCTGATTTCAGCCAATATATGGCTGAAATCAGCCGTATAAACCTGAAGTGAATAGCCGAACAGTGTTCGGCTCACTTCACTTCAGGTCGGTCTTTCACTCGGCTGCCTATGGCAGCTTAGTGAATAGACCCCTTAGTTTCATTGTCATTTTGATTCGTATTTTGCGTTATTTCGTTTTTCGGGGATTTGGGTCCGAAATTCAATTCGTTTCGGGATTCGGACTAAATTCGTTAGCGGTACTCTGTACGAAATTTCATTTGTTGGATGAAAGTCTGCAGAAGAGAAAAAAAAAAAAAAGCATAAGGTTCCCCCCTAATATATACCAGACCCTTTAGGTCTGGTAGAAATGTTAGGAGGGACCACCCTCCAAGTTAAAACAAAAAAAAGTGCGTGGGGTTCCCCCCAAAATCCATACCAGGCCCCTTAGGTCTGGTAGAAATTTTAAGGGGGAACCCCAGCTCCCAAAAATGGGGAAAAAAAACTTGGGGACCCCCCTAACATTCCTACCAGACCCTTGATCCGGGCAGGAAAAGGGGAAGACAATCCAGTGCCCCCCCCTGCACCTTACCAGGCCACGTGCCCTCGGCATTGGGAGGGTGTTGGGGTCTGCGGGCAAGGGGGCTTATTTGCATCGGCGTACCCCTAATTAAGGGGGCACCCGATGCCGCCACCCCTTTGTGAATGAGTAAGGGGTACTTGTACCCCTACCCATTCACTAAGGGGTTAAAATTCACAGTAAATCAACAAACCACACTTTTAGGCCTTGTTCACACCAAATGCAGAGCAGATCTGCATGAGTTTCTGCACACGCAGTGCAGTGGGTTGTGCCGCATTTTTTGCCGCGTTTTTTATGCGTTCCGGGACGTTTTTGGGCTTTCAGTGCGTTCCAGGGCGTTTGCATGCATTTGCATGCGTTCCAGAGCAGGTAAAATAGGGCCTGCTGCAGTTTTTTTTACCTGCTCTGGAACGGAATGCTGCAATGTGAACTGGAGCTAAAAATACCATTGGAATACATTGGACTCAGTTTTGCTCTGGTCTGTAACTGCTCTGCTCTGCTCCTGGAACCCGCTTGGTGTGAACAAGGCCTCAGAGAAAATCCTTTAATTGGAAAAAAAACAAAAAAAGCAATTTTTTCCTAATTCCTATAATTAAAAAAAAATGGCTTAATTCATGTAATCCAGCGTCAATCACGATGCACGACGCCCGTCGACCCGCCGAATTAAAAAAAGTCCCGCCGCACGACGACCATCCGAACCCGACGAAAACTCGCCGCAAAATGGTATCTCCTGGCCGAAAGTAAACAGATGGGCAGAGTGAGCCGTGACATCACGGCTCGCTCCGCCCATTTGACATACTCAGCTGTCAAATACCACATAGCATTCAGGAACTCCCGCCATTCGGTTCTGTGAGCCAAGGTGTCATATGAATAGTATTATGACACAAGTTTTTTCTCTGTCACTTTGCTGCAACGAAAATTCGTCCGCAAACGAAAATTCGTACAGACCTGGCTATCATTCAACCCTAAAGACTGAGGACATCTAGTGGTGGAAAGGAGTTACTGTGTGTGTGTGTGTGGGGAGAGGGGGGGGGTGGGCTGGCAACTCTGAACTGAAGGTAAGTATTGCAGAAAAGGGTGCCTCCTTTATTTTTACTTTCACTTGGCTATGTATTTTTAGGCAATCCCCGAGTTACGGACGTCCGACTTACGGACAATCCGTACTTACGAACGGGGTCCACAGTTCTCCTAAATGTACCGGCAGCCTCTTCCGTCAATTCCCCGGTCCGATCATCTGCTTGCCGTCCCGGTCCGGCCGCTCCTTCGCTGTCCCGCCCCTCTCTTTACTGCTGGGAGCTATACCCAGTTAAATTAAAAATAGAAAAAACTTTTTTTGGTGTCATTTTAAATTAAAAAAAAATGTTTTTATTATATTATAATCTTCTGAACAAGGGGAACAGACAGCAAAACAAACGTGACCCTTCCCTATGCTATCCAAAACGAAATAATGTTTTTTTTGGCTGGAGTTACACTTAAAAAATGTACCTGTTCCGACTTAAATACAAATTCAACTTAAGTACATACCTAAAGTCCCTAACTTGTATGTAACCCGGGGACCGCCTGTATATGTCAGCTGCAGTTCTGCTTTAACAACTGTTACCAACTAATGGACGGTCTGGGGACATTTACAGAACTTCTAGAAACATCTAGCACTCTACTGTTCTTAAACTTGTTATACGTTGTACATACCCAAATTTCCATAAATGTAGCTATTTATCCTGGTTTCTAAAGTTAAAGTATGCTACTTAGCTATGCAGTTGATTTTAATTTATATTTTTATCAAAGACTAGTATTCCTATCAATCCTCACTATCTCTCTCTTTTCAGTGTCAATGGAGCAGTAATCACGGGACATGAAAAGGATGTCGGAGTTCGGACCTCATTCTATGGATTCACTGCTTTCACAATGTTATCCTCCTTGTACTTGCTACGTGAAAAAGGATTCCCCAATATTCCACGGGACAAGGTAATGCTTGAAACGTAGGAGAGCAAACCCCGTCACTTTTTCCACATTCTGTTTGCGAATAGCTGTGTTATGGATTAAAAAATACAACTACAAATTAAAGTGAGCCCGTGCTTTGCCTGTATAGGGCAAAACATCAGGTACATATAGGGGTCTATTTGTAAAAAAAAATAATTGCATAGCTATTTGTCTAATAAAACTGCATGATCTGTACAAAATTACCAGCTGTTGTCAATGGGGGACAATAGAATGGACTATTTTTAATATCATATGCAGTAGTAAGAATAGCTTAATTCATCAAGAACATGAGTGAATCAGGAATATACTGCATTATAGCCTCATTATAGATCCCCATAGTAGCAATGGTTACAGTTATTTGCTTATTACCCAGAGCATTCTGAATTGTTACATCGCATCTCTTGTTACTAAGATATAGGGGTCTATTCACTAAGCTGCCGAAGGATCTAGCCGTACCTTCGGTTGATCCTTCGGCCCCAGGACCCATTCGGTTAAGTAGAACTGAAGGGCTGCTGTACGGGCTATTCACTATAGCCCGTACCGCTCCCGAAGTAGGTCGAGCGGCCCAGTTGAGCCGAAGGCATATGCCTTGGCTCAACTGAGCCGAGGTGAAAGCCGAAGCTGGCCGAGTGTCCGGCCATTGGCCGGCCGACAGCCTGCTTCTGACAGCCGGGTCGGAGCCAGCCGTCATCTCACGGCTGGCTCCGGCCACTTGCAGAGAGATCAGCGGCCCTTGTTACCAGCTAACCAGGGACGCCATTTGTCATTACACACTGAGAACCCGGCGGAGAACCTCTCCGGGTTCTCAGTGTGTAATGACAGATGGCGTCCATGGTTACCTGGTAACCAGGGACGCTGATCTGTCATTACTCTCCCGGACGGTCTGGGAGTCTAATAAGGTTCCCGGCCACCCAGGAGAGAATTACTTTCTCCCGGAAAGGTTTACTCTGACAGCAAACTAGCAAACTAGCTATTGCACCCGCCCACTGCTGCTGATCAGCAGAGGGGGACCTGCAGTTCTCCATCAGGTCCCCTTCTGGTGATTGACAGCAGCAGAGGGCGGGTGCAATAGCTGGTTTGTTATTGGCTATTGCAAAGTAAAATAGCCAATAGGAATCTAGCTATGCATTCCTATGCTGGCTTTTTAAATTTTTTTATTCTGACGGCAGCAGAACCGCCCGGCCAATAGAAAACAGTTGGGCGGAGATAGCTGTCACTGCTAGCTCCGCCCATCGTTTTCTAGTTTATTTTTTCTACTTTTTAAACTGTTTTTCAATTCTGCTCAATACCACAGAGGTACTGCTGTTCGGCATCTATGAGAATAGGCCGAACAGCAGCGAGTAGCCTTCAGGAGGTTTGGCTGAGTCGAACTCCTTCTGCACTTCGGGTCGGCCGAACATGATTAGCATGTTTGGCCAACCTGAAGCCAGCCGCAGCAAGCCGATGTACGGCTGATTTTAGTCGGTGTATGGCTGAAATCAGCCGTACAAGCCTGAAGTGAATAGCCGAACAGCGTTCGGCTCACTTTACTTCGGGTCGGTTATTCACTCGGCTGCCTACGGCAGCTTTGTGAATAGACCCCATAATAATTTCCTAGGATCTTTAGCACCATCTAGTGGTCGTATTGTAGTATTTTCCCAATTCACTCTTTATACATGAATCTATTTTTACTGCAGCAAAGAACGTTCGACTAGATGAGAAAATAGCCTACAAACATTTGATTTTGCCCCATTCTCCCAACAGCTGGTTGATTTGCATAGAACAAAGGTACTTGCAGTGTTGCTGGATGAATTGCTATGGAAATATTTTAATAAATAGACCCTTTAAAGTCCAACTCCACAATTGAGTTTTTATATAATTTCTTTAATTATAAGTGGTCTCTGGTAAAGTACAAGTTACAGTTAAAATAGTGAATAAACTACATATACTGTACATCGACAGTGAAATATGCATGTTTACCACTATATAGGCATCCCTAGCAATGGCCTCACCCCACGTCTCAACCTACCAGAAAAGATGCGGGATCAAGTCCTGAACACATGTGCATACTAGCCCCAATATTGACTGAAGGCACATGCATGCCAGACATTTTCTTTTTAATTCTGCATAGCGTGTTACATTTTCTTTCAAGTTTTTATTTCCCTCACTTTCTGTCCCTGTGACACCAGGATAAATAATGGGGGGAGCTGTTGTCACTGGGACAGGAAGGCTCATACAGCAAAAATAAAACATTTATCTCCACTCCACTAAAATGTGTCTTTGTTTTTGTCTGTGTCCCTGTTGGAGACATTTTCCATCACTTCCAATACTAAAAGGAAGATATGGTAAACCTTCCCGATAGGAACACAAATGGCAATTACAACCTAACACAGTGGTAGACATTCATTGCATTCCAGGTGTGGTAAAACTACAAATCCCTTCATGCTTCTACCTCTGGGGGTCATGCCTGTGGTTTTCAGAGTCTTGCAATGCCAAATGGGACGTGTAGTTTCACCACAGCTGGAGTGCTGAGGCTATCTACCCCTGACCTAACCCTTCCCCACTCTTTCCAAAACAAAATAAAAAGTTTTGACTGAAGTTGAGTTTTAAACAGGGAACCTATGTGAGTATCCCTCGACTTTACTAGCTCTAGGAATACAATTGCAGGCTGAGCCCCCAAAAAATTATGTTAGCCCCATCATTTTCAAGTTGTATTTTCTACCAGCATTCTGTTTGTGCAGCCTAATTGTGAATTTTTTTGAAATGTCCAGCATCACAAGGACATAGTTGGAAGTCATTGTCCAAGTATTAGTAGTTGTCTAAGATGCGTTTTAATGCTGCATACCAGCTTTTTGTAAGCAAACAATGTGAAAGCCAGCTCCCCCACTTACCAATACAGTGCTAACTTAGAATAGCATTTTGACTGCTATCATGACAATATAGGACATGTGAGCTTTCCACTCAGTCTTTCATGACTGTGCCCTGGAATGGCACAATTCTAAGGAATACCACCTGCACTAATACATACTTCATGAGGACAATTGGGGAAGGTCAGGTAATAACACATTCCTTTGTGGGTTTCCCAGGAGACAAAGTACATCCTTTTCACTGAGGCACGGAGGGACTATGAGTGGTTAAAGGCTTTACAGCAGAACAAAGACATCAAAAGAGGCACTCTGGAGCAATACAGGTACATTACTTGTTCATAAAATGCTTTCTGTGGAAGTAGCCATCCATATAACATACGTGATCACATTCCACCCCTATGCTGTAAAATAAAGTATTTGGGCTATCTTCTCTAAGCATAGGATTTCGCTAACCCAACACTAAGTGTTATTAGCCCAACATAAAAGGTGTATGTCGACACAAATTTTTTTTTAAAAAAGGTATATCTCTGCAGTACATGTACATTTTGACACGCTTTATCCCTTTGAAGACCATACAAGTGAAGCTGTACATACAAATATCTGGGGATCTGCCAGGAATCCACTCAACTTTTAAAATATGTTTAAAAGCTTGGATCTAAAGGTGGCCATACACTTTAAAGAGGAATATCACTGCCCCCCTCCACTTGTCCATTCTTTTTAGCCCCTCTAACCCGTGAGGCTGGGTTCTCTTAAAAAACATACTCACATGCCCAGTGAATCCAGCGATGTCCTGCTGAGACCGGCTGCTCTGCTGACACAGGCCGGGTGCTGTGCTGCCTTCTTCCTCCACTTGGTCATCTGGCGCTGGCTGTCTCTTCCGAGTTTGGGCAGCCAGCCCCCGATGAACCTCCTCCAGGTCCAGCCTCTCAGTTTCCCTGCTCGGGCAGCCTTCTGGGATATCTATATTACATCTACAGGTTGCAAAAGCACAGACATGTCCTTATCGCCTAGGCAAGAATAGAGGCAGGGTCACAATAAAATAATGTAATTTTTTTTAAAAATGTTCCTCCTCCCCCCATAAGAGGTTTTTCAGCATTTAGTGGTTCCTCCCACTGACCTTCACATCACTACTGTATCCCGTATCTGTGATTTTATTTATTGGGTTACTGGAAATAAAAGTTGCAAATTTTCTGTATAATTTTTGATAAAATCTTTCTTCTTTAATATATATTGTGTTAATGAATGTTCTTCTCCACCTTGTACTTCATAGATAGGACATACAGTAGCTATAATTCTATATACACACCAAAAACACACCATCCTATACAGTTCATATATATTGCATTTCTTCTTACTTTGTGCGTTCTTTTGCTTAGGGTTCTCACTCCTTTGTTTTCATATATTTGTGCGTATAAGTAACGTTATTGCTACATATATATTAGGGATGCACCGATACCGATACTAGTATCGGTGCTGATACCGAGTATTTGGGTGAGTACTCGTACTCGTCCAAATGCTCCGATACCTAGCACGAGTACTTCCTGTATCAGGAAGCCGGGCAGCGCATCATTACACGCTGCCCGGTTTCCTGATTGGCCAGGAAACGGCTCCATGCTCTCTCGTCACTTGTGATGAGAGAGCATGGAGCTGACTTCCCGGCCAATCAGGAAGCCGGGTAGCGTGCAATGATGCGCTGCCCGGCTTCCCGATTGGTCAGGAAGCTAGCAAATCCGGAAGCCGGGCGCCGTGTAATGACGCAGCGCCCGGCATTCTGATTGGCCGGGAAGCCGGCGTCATGCTCCCTCGTCATCTCATGAATCATAATATTAAGAAAGTGACCTTAAAGCATTAGTTTGTATTGCTTTAGAAAAAATGTGACCTGTCCCTTTAAGAAAAAGTATCGGTAATTGGTATCTGCGAGTACTTGATCAATAGTATCGGTATAGTATATTGGATTTCACTGGTTGCCCATCTCGTATATATATAGACAGGTATCAGCACCATCAATCTGCAGCTGATTGGGAACTTGGCCAACTATAATGTTTTATATCCTGGTAGTGAGCCTATCATGCCTAAATATTTGTCCGTACTCTATTCTGCTTATCAATCATCTGAAATTGCTGCAAAAAATACACAAAATGTGGCTATATTTTAGAAATTCCTTTATTATTTCCTGTCCTATTCATACATTATTGTTGGGGTAGCATGGTGGCTCTATGGTTAGCACTGCTGCCATGCAGCTCTTAGGTCTCCAGTTAAAATCCAGGTTTTGACCAGGACATTATTGGTATGGACATTGCATGTTCTCCCTGTGCTTGTATGGGTTTCCTCCCACACTCCAAAGACATGTTTGTAGGTTAGTTGGTTCCTGTCTAAAATGTCTCTAGCATGTGCGGTAGGGGTCATAGGGGTCTTAGATTGTAAGTTCCTTGAGGGCAGGGACTGATGTGAAAGAATGGCATGTACTGTATACATCAGGAACGTGTGGTCAGGGGAGGCAGAGCTGACATCTTTTTCTCCATTCAGAGCGGCTTCTAGCAGATTACACAGCAGGCAAAGCCTCCCCGCTGTGTAACCTGTCATGGAGTGAGCGCTGCCTGTTTAATACAGGCAGCGCTGCATCCAGCTTTTGACAGGTAGTTAGTGTACGCAGCAGCGGGCTTCCTCACTGCTTGTGTAACCTAACTTGGTGAGGCAAGAGCTGTCACAGCCTCTACTCTGTGTTAGAGGTGTGAGCTCTGTGAATGGCTTGGACCAATGGCAAAGCGCAATTGGTCCAAGCTGTCCAATAAAAAAAAACGGAAAAAAAAAACAGTGAGGACATCGATCTTGATGCCTCACCAGTGACGAGCAAGTGAGGGACAGGGAGGCTCCTCCCTTCTTCCTCCCCATACAGCTTGGTTACCGAGCTGAGGGCGGGGTTCCGGCGGGATGGAGGCAGATCTTCGGCGGGACAGGGCGGAGCTTCGGTGGGCTGGGGGATACCTCACCCAGCACAGAAGGCACATCACGTCACTAGTATACATTTGCAGTGGTGTACAAATATATATCACATACTGATTTGCATTTAGGTGTCAGTAAGCTACTGTTTATGGCAGGAGATCAAATGCACCAGTCATTGAATTCTAAATGATCTCAGAGTTTTATCAAACTGATAATAAAATCAAGTTGCATTTAAAGGCTAAGTTTACCTTTTGGACTATATTTAGGGTGTAACATGAAACATAGTTATATCACAATCTTTTATGAAGAAATGTGCATTTATTATTTTTTTCAAAAGTGGACTTTACCTTTAAATCCCAAAAGCCCATTAATGGTGACCCTTACCCACCTGCATTAGTTGCTTAGCTGAAATGCTAATTGCACCCCTTGATATACAGATATCTAGATGGAGATTCTACAAAAGTCTTTACAATTTACAATCTAGAAAATATAAAATAGCACATTAAAGAAATACTGCCGCCTTCACCTTCGTAAAATACCCAAAATACGCCCCTTCCTCACCAATGAAACCGCCAAACTACACGTGCACTCCCTTGTTATCTCTCATCTTAACTATTGTAACTCCCTGGTTATTGGCCTTTCACTACACAGGCTATCCCCCCTTCAGTCTATCATGAATGCAGCTGCCAGACTCATTCACCTAACCAACCGCTCTGTGTCTGCATCCCCCCTCTGCCAATCCCTACACTGGCTTCCACTCGCCGAGAGGATAAAATTCAAAATATTAACAGTCACTTATAAAGCCATCCACAACTCTGCCCCCGGCTATATCTCAGACCTTGTCTCAAAATATCACCATAACCGTCCACTCCGCTCTTCCATTGACCTCCTTCTTTCCAGCTCCCTTGTCCACTCCTCCCATACTCGTATCCAGGACTTCTCTAGAGTCTCTCCCATCCTCTGGAACTCTTTACCCCAACCTGTTCGTCTATCTCCCACCTTGACTGCCTTTAGGCGTTTACTAAAGACTCTCTAGGGAAGCCTATCCCACCTCGACCTAAACACTGAACCATCACATTCTTAGATAATTCATCCCCACACAGCTACCTCCTCATGTATCATTTGCCCCACCTCTTTTAGATTGTAAGCCCTTAGGGGCCCTTAGGGGCAGGGCCCTCCTTACCATCTTGTCTTGAATTGTATTGTGATTGTAATGTCTTCCTTATATTGTAAAGCAATGTGCAAACTGTTGGCGCTATATAAATACTACGTAATAATAATAATACTTTCAGATAGTCACTACAATAATAAATAAAATGTGTCAGATGGGGACAAGAACATTTGGAGCTTACACAGGGCTTCCCCTCGACAGCACTGGCAGCTAAATGGCAGGGAGGTAGAAGAGCTGAGTGACCATCTTTCTTTACCCTGCATGTACAAAAAAAAGTGTCCCTTTAAGGCAGAACTCCAGGAAACTACAGTTTTTGCTTTTATTTGAGATTGAATTGCGATCGACCTAACGGGTACCCCTGTAGGTTATAGTTTTATCTATGTATCTATATCTATTTATAGTTAGGGTACATTATGTATTAGATCTGCTGCTGCAAAAGCTCAGCTCATCCCACTCTAATCTCAGTCCATGTCCCTGTGTCAGTGCTGGGTGATCGTAAACTCCTCATAGACATTTGTAGGTGTGACTACATTGATTCAGAAGAAGCTTTGGGGTAGGTAAGTTGTGTAACTTACCTACCCCAAACCTGCACCTTCTTAGAGTTCTACTTTAATAACTTCATTTCATAGGCACACTCATATTTTTAGAAAGAAGAATAATATAAGTGCTCATCTCTTTCCCTCTTTCTAGGCTTCACCCGAGGAATGACTTTGGGAACAATTTTGACTTTAACAGGCTATTAGTTGCACATCCAGATTTTGTACGATATCTGAAGAACAGGTAAGTCATGCCAAGTATCTGGAGAAATAATATTCATATTTGTACTGTCTGTCCACCAGGAAACACCAGTGTCATGCATATCAGATGTAATTTTTAACTCTTCTTTTCTATATGTTATAAAATACCTTGTGACAACAGTAGCATTAAAGTAATTCTGTAGTCAGGGATTATGGAAGCTATTAATGGTCTCTCCAGTTTCCATATTGATCCAGTGGCTTCCCTACTTTTTAAGTGACTGGCTTGGAACAAGTATGCAGATTAGAAATTCTTTACTTACTTAGTTGAATGGCTTGAGTGAGTATATAGGAAATAACTTTGGCTATCTATATAATGGTAGTTGCTTGATGGAAATATGCTTCTGCACCATGGTGGCTGGGAGGGTTGTATGGATATCGCTGACCCTACTGATCCAGTGTGCTATATAGTGCCAACATTTTCTCAAACAAAACAAAATTCAAACAGTAAACTCTATTCATTACAACATCTAATTGTCACGGGAGCCAGGAAACCAGACCACACAGAAACGCAGGTAAAATAAAGTTGTTTATTTAAAGGAACATAAATAAACATTCATCAGGGAGCAGCGAGGTCAGGATCAAGCCGGTCAAGTCTAATGCGGATACATCTGCCGAGCCGGAATCACATCCAAAGCGGGTAGTCATCCAAGCCAGGGTCAAGTCCAAAGCGGGTAGTCGTCCAAGCCGGAATCGAGTCCAATGTGGGTACGTCTGGCGATGCGGGGAATCGAGCGCCAGAGGAAACGTCAGCCGGACCGGATCATACACAGGAACACACAAAGGAACTCAGATCACCAGAGATGCACCTTGGAGCACGAGCGCAAGGGCAATGAACCTGAATCCTGAGCAGACTGATATAGTCAGGTGTTGCCACATCATCACTGTGCGATGCCCAGGCAGCAGGCAAGCAATGATGCAATCAGAGGATATAAAAGAGAATGCAGTCTGCACATGTCCAAAATGGCTGCCACCATGAGGACAAGGTAAGACCTTGACACTAATGTTGAAATCAAACAAAACCTTCAACGACATTTGTCAAGGCTCTGATGGCATTATCAAATGCTCAGATGAGATTTTTGGTATGAACGTACGTGCAAAAATCTACCAGTGTATACACAGCTTTATGCTAACCCTAATTCCTTGTTTATCTACAAAGCCATATTATCTCCATGCCATCTTTGACATAATGATCACATGGATTGCTGATAAAAACACAGGGTTAGGGACAGGTTTTCTTCAGTGGCCATTTTTTGGCACAAGAGAAGGTCCAGGATAGTTGGAAGGAACTTTCCCTACTACCTGGAGACATTTAACATCTATTACACCTGTAAAAAGCAAAAACCACTTTAGTTTAGCCTTCCTCATGGACTACAATGTATTGTGCCAAAATGAAAAGAAATTACAAACAATATCCAGATTTTCAGTAAATATAATCAAAGTAGAAACTCATTTTGCTCATCCCTATTGCTGATATTTTAAATGTAACGGTGATAGAAATCCATTTTGATAGAAAAAGGCATGTCCATTGCAATAACATGAAGCACAAGTACAATTTAAAGGATTCATCTAAAGCAGGGGTAGGCAAAATCCGGCCCTCCAGCTGTGCTGCAAATACATATTGTTTTTCCAGACTACAACTGTTTTTCCACAGCTGGAGGGTCGGAGTTTTCCCCCCTGTTCTAAAGGGTTATATGCTGTCATACTGCAGCGACAGATTACCAAGGTACTAGTGAAATATGGTGCAGTCCACACTATATGTGGAGCCCTCCATTTCCATATTGTATTATAAGTGATATTTCCCTGCAATATATCCTGTCCCCAATATCCACAAAATCTTCTACAGCTATATTGTGTAATAAGTCATATGTTCAATCTATCACAGCCCATGAAACTCTAAACTACCTACTGGTCGACAATAAAATATGGTACACAATGTAACTGCAATTAACACAATTTGGACATTCATTCTGTGAACAAGCTCCAGCTAAGCATATACCGCACCATTACTATTTATTTCCTTTATTATATTTATGCCATTCCACTAATGGACATAAAGTATATCTGCAAGTATGACTTATTATGAAACCCCTTCATTGAACCTAAAGGAGGCCTAGACCCTATTCTTCAGACAGTATGAGACAGGTCAATGGTGAATGATATAACACTTATGGTAGGTACTGTACAGCTGCCTTTTTGCCCAGGCGCACTTTGTCATTTATTGCACAATGTCTCTGTGGAACAGCTATTTCTGTTCTTAGGCCCCGACCCCATCAACGATTACAATATTATTACAATCCAATAATCAGTGGTAGTAGTGAGCTTGGTATTCCAGGCTAGAAGAAGGTAGGGTGCCTAGGCACATGCTGCTTCTGAGCAGGAATGACAGTACATGCTAAAGGTCAATTTCTTCTACTGATTTGCTTTACTTCCTGTCTGGTGAATCTGTGATGACTGGGGCAGATAGCATGGGGAAACTTCCCTAACGGAGCCTCAGATAGCACTAAAAACCCAACACAGGTTCTACAGTACAGTAATCTATCACCACTCTATTTAAAACTAAAATAAAATGTTAAGTTGCATATCTGTAGGACGATCCCATATGTTCTTCCATTCTCCCTTTTCTCTTATCTTCCAGGCTGGGGGAAGGTTAGCATGTTTGATGGCATTATGGGGCTCCTGAGGTTGTTAGTGAGAAAACAGTTCATGATACCATATGGAGGGGGAACAGTCATTTATATCACTGAGTCTTATTTTCTTTGATTTTTTTTTAGTTCAAACGTTTTTATTGACAATTTTCAAAGTAGTTTAACAGTCAAATGTTGCAGGAATATAGAAACATAAGGTAGCTTACAAAGCTGGAGTCATTATCTCTTGCAACACAATCCGTGATGGTATTAAATATCATAGAGGTAGCATCAGGAGCAAGTAGCAATCAAACATTGAGACTCTTAAGCTGCTGCTCACTGCTCGTTGAAGCCAGCTTAAATGTACATGGGCGTGTACATTCAAATAAAAGTGAATAACTTTCTCTCCTAATTGGGAGAAGGGACCAGGTAGGATTGAGAGGAGGGTCAGCAGTGTTAGCTAGAAAGAGAAAAAGGGATAGGTAGAGGACAAGAATGTGATAGAGGGGAGATTGTGTCTGCAAGTATTGGATCCAAGGGTTCCAAATTTGTTCAAAGCGGGGAACCGCATCGGCCAGTCTCGCGGAAAGGCGTTAGTTGACAAAGGTCCATTGGATTCTCCCGTAATTGTTGAAAGGATTTTTGGCCGACTGCAGTATACAATTTATATAGATTTGTCACTTCTCCAGATACCCAATGTCGAAATGCTGAGGTGGAATCGCAGCCTGGGGGGAAGGCTGGGTTCTTGAGGAAGGGGCCGTCATAGGATTGTCCATGTGTCGTCTGTCTTTAGGGAGTAACCAAAGAAGGTTGTTAATGGTCAGTGGGTCACAGTCCACTGCTTCAAGGGAGACCCATAATGGAGCGTCCTCGGTGGCGTGGTATTTTGTCATAACAGCAAGTTAAGCTGCATAGTAATAAGCGATATGAGCCTTGCCATAATTTTCTTTGATTTTTAATATATAGTTAATAATGCAGTTTGTTGTGGGAAAGAAAATAAAAGTATACAGTATATAGACATATTATTTTGACTAGTTCAATGATAAATATATGAACTTCAATGATGCATGCAGCAAAGGACTATATACTAATTGCCATTGTAAGCACTGTATGAAGAAAGCATATATTTACACGTCTCTCATGATTTTGTAGGTTCCTGAGGTCATCCACACTAAGTGGAAAACACTGGAGTATATATAGGCCAAGTACTGGTGCCCTGGTGCTGCTGACAGCCCTACATCTGTGTGACACGGTAATGAAATAATTGCACCGACCTCTTTTTACAATTGAAAATAAATACTTTGTGGTTTGTTTGCAGTAGTAATTGAGGGATTATCAGGCAAGTAGGAATTGTGTGTAATAAGTAAACAAGGAAGGTTTTATTTCCCTACCTGCTGAGTTGCTGTGTACTGATCTCCCCATAGGAATAATTGTTCAGCGATAATGTAGTAAAATAAATATACATTTTTGTGTACTATGAGCTATCCCGGCATGTCAGCTGATCTGGGCGGATAATACGTTTATGTCTTCACTCTTTTATAGTAAAGCATAACTAACGCCAAATCTTTTTTTTGTTAGATTTGGATGGAGTAAGAAATAGTTAGATACCCTGCAAAACATTTAAGCAGAAGAATTCCTTTCCTTCTTGTCTTGTAGAAACAACAGTAAGGCCCATTGAAACTACAGTGCATATCCGTTGACATGGGCACCCTAGCCCATAGTGTGGGCTAGGGTGCAATTTTGCATGAGCTACAATGCTTTTTTTTTAAGGTACAATGAGAGGAATTTATCCAAACTGGAGCAGACAAAACCTGGAGCAGATGTGCATGGTGACCAATCAGTTTCTCTGTCTCATTTTCAAATCTTAACTGAACAGACTGAAAAGAGAGGCTGATTGGTTGCCATAGGCAACTGCCCCAGATACGTCTTCTCCAGTTTTGATCAATTCCCCCCATTGTTCAGTTCTCAAGGGGATTCCTGTTTATGTAGGAAGGAGAAAGGCGATGTAGCTAACTTCCAGCATGAATAAAGTATTTAGAATCCATTTATAGAGAGGACCTTCCGTTGATTTGCAAGTACCTTCCAATTTTGGTGTGAATGCACCCTTACAAAATGGATGGTAACGCAACGCAACGGATCTGGTGTGAATGGGGCCTATGTCAGTCTGCTTGTAATTATACATGGTACAATGACACATCTATCCTGTGTCCAGGGATAATGACCTACTCCAAACCTCATGTAATCATGCCATGTACAATTACATGCGGTCCTCCGCTGACAGATGCATCTGATGTCACCCTGTCATTAACTTCAATGGGTACAGCGGCCACATCTGGTGACACCTGGCATTCCTGTGGCAGGAATCCGTAGGTTATTATTATTATACAGGATTTATATAGCGCCAACAGTTTGCGCAGCGCTTTACAATATAAGGAAGACATTACAATCACAATACAATTCAAGACAAGATGGTAGGGAGGGTCCTGTGACAGGGATGCAAGATCGTAAAACAGCAGAAAGGCATCATGGCACACTCACAAAACCAGCATGTAAAACAACATGTCTCACCACTAAGGATAATGACAGAGGTTTGGATACACGTCTTCAGCCGAGGATGTGTAAGCCGCACTGCCGCGCCAAGGCACCTCTTTTATAGTGCGGTCCTAACTCTAAACTATGAGAGTCTCCATCTTGGAGCACATGGGGGCAGAAGATATCTGTATAACTGGTAACAAATTGTTGAGTGCGTTTGTCGTTTGTTTTGCTTCAGGGATGCAAGATCACCCCATGTAAATGGGGCCTTAGGGAGGTTCAGCTTGATTCAATAAACTGTAAGGCCTCACACCGGCAATGTCAAACCTGCATTTATATGCATATAAATGCATGCAATTGATTTTCAATGGTCTCATTCCAACTTTGCATGTATCTGCGTTTATCCTCATTCAGATTAGCTTTAGACAAAATAAAATTCTGTGCATTCAGGATCCGTTTAGAAGTTTTAAATGCATCCAATTGCATATAAATGTGCTAAAACTTATCTAATGTGGCTTTAAGCAGGAACATTGAAACAAAGTGAAAAGTGCTCTGGGAAGCAAAAAAAGTTGTTTATGCTTCCAAGTTATCTTCTGCTTTGTTAGAAAAGCTAAACATAAGGGTGTCAGTGTATACGAAGCCTTAAGGCCTCTTTCACACGAGAATCGGCCGGAACATAGAGCTCCATACTGCGTACACGGCTGTATCGGGCAGCTCCCGGGAAGGACAGGTGCTGCGTGTGATTAGTACGCAGTCCCTGTCCTTCTCTATGGGACTACATGGCCGTACGCCACCCTACGCTCACTCACCCTGCACATCCGTGCGGGAGCGGGTGAGCGTACGCGTATGCTGACAGATCCTGTCTGCGTCCGAGCCGGGACATCCGCACCCGTACGGACCTGCATTTGAGGTGAGCGTAGGGTGGCGTACGGCCATGTAGTCCCATAGAGAAGGACAGGGACTGCGTACTAATCACACGCAGCACCTGTCCTTCCCGGCAGCTGTCCGATACGGCCGTTCACGCAGTACGGAGCTGTACGTGCCGGACGATTCTCGGGTGAATGAGGCCTAAGTACAAAAGTTTGCATGTGATAAAATATTTGCTCAACTATTAGACCCCATTCACACTGAGCAATTTGTAGCGCGATTTCAGCTCAAAAATCACTCAAACATCAGCTCAATGTAGCTCATTGTAGCTTGTCCAATGCATTTCAATGGAGCTGTTCACATCTCACTTCTCAATGTCACCTGTAGCTTGTAGCTCAAGCTTGTTGCTTGAACATGACCTATTTTTCGACAGATTTCATGCGATTTGGCCCAATAGACTTCAATGGTGTATGGTGTAGCTCAATGTCGCACGAATTTGCGCAACATTGTCGCGCTGCAGAAGTGTCACTTTTGCACAGAAATATAAGCAGGTCTAGAAAGGATTGTCACCAGCACACCAAAAGTTTTGAAGCAAAAAGTCCTTTATTGACAAATCGCCATCCAATACAAGCGCTTTCGGGGTCTCAGCAGTACCCCTTCATCAGGCTCAGAGCCTGATGAAGGGGTACTGCTGAGACCCCAAAAGCGCTTGTATTGGATGGCGATTTGTCTGGCGAAATTAACGCTAATTATAGCTAATTTGCCTACAAACATCAGGTGGTCATAATAATCTGGCCACTCAGTGTATACATAGGACAGAGCAGTGGCTTAGTTGGTGATATATACATAGGACAGAACAGTGGCTTAGTTGGTGATATATACATAGGACAAAGCAGTGGCTTAGTTGGTGATATATACATAGGACAAAGCAGTGGCTTAGTTGGTGATATATACATAGGACAAAGCAGTGGCTTAGTTGGTGATATATACATAGGACAGAGCAGTGGCTTAGTTGGTGATATATACATAGGACAGAGCAGTGGCTTAGTTGGTGATATATACATAGGACAGAGCAGTGGCTTAGTTGGTGATATATACATAGGACAGAGCAGTGGCTTAGTTGCTGATATATACATAGGGCAGAGCAGTGGCTTTGTTGGTGATATATACATAGGACAGAACAGTGCCTTAGTTGGTGATATATACATAGGGCAGAGCCATGGCTTAATTGGTGATATTCGCATAGGACAGAGCAGTGGCTTAGTTAGTGATATATACATAGGACAGAGCAGTGGGTTAGTTGGTGATATATACATAGGACAGAGCATTGGCTTAGTTGCTGATATATACATAGGACAGAGCAGTGGCTTAGTTGCTGATATATACATAGGGCAGAGCAGTGGCTTAGTTGCTGATATATACATAGGGCAGAGCAGTGGCTTTGTTGGTGATATATACATAGGACAGAGCAGTGGCTTAATTGGTGATATATACATAGGACAGAGCAGTGGCTTCATTAGTCATATATGCATAGGACAGAGCAGTGGGTTAGTTGGTGATATATACATAGGACAGAGCAGTGGCTTAGTTGCTGATATATACATAGGACAGAGCAGTGGCTTAGTTGCTGATATATACATAGGGCAGAGCAGTGGCTTTGTTGGTGATATATACATAGGACAGAGCAGTGGCTTAATTGGTGATATATACATAGGACAGAGCAGTGGCTTAGTTAGTCATATATGCATAGGACAGAGCAGTGGCTTAGTTAGTCATATATGCATAGGACAGAGCAGTGTCTTAGTTGGTGATATATACTGTACATAGGACAGAGCAGTGGCTTAGTTGGTGTTTTAT
Organism: Nanorana parkeri; assembly: GCF_000935625.1. NCBI lineage: Eukaryota > Metazoa > Chordata > Amphibia > Anura > Dicroglossidae > Nanorana > Nanorana parkeri. The sequence continues at coordinate 398,432 of NW_017306477.1, read as the reverse complement.
GCATAGGACAGAGCAGTGGCTTAGCTGGTGATATATACATAGGACAGAGCAGTGGCTTAGTTGGTGTTTTATGCATAGGACAGAGCAGTGGCTTAGCTGGTGATATATACATAGGACAGAGCAGTGGCTTAGTTGGTGTTTTATGCATAGGACAGAGCAGTGGCTTAGCTGGTGATATATACATAGGACAGAGCAGTAGCTTAGTGGTTATAACTACTAAGCATGTTCTTATGTTTAAATGGTTTTCCTATCACAGAATGTACCTTTATGCCAGTTATTTTCCAACCAGTATTGTGCGACTGTGCTATAGATTTTAGACTGTAAGTTCCTTTGGGGGCATGGACTGATGTGAAAGCACCTAGGCACTCTGTTCTTAGGATGTGTTATTTCACACTCTCCTTGTTTGCTGTCCATTGTCGACATCTGACCTTCTCTGCGATGTCTGTTATTTTTAGTAACTTGGTGCCTTATGTTATTAGCACTAGTAAATGTTATAAGGTCCTTCCATTCATCCTGTAAATCACTTTTAGGGTCCATCTTGGTTATCTCTCTGTCAGTGCACTAACAATAGCATACTGGGAGATCCATATTGGACTTTATATGCTAATAGATATGGAGGAGTAAATTCATATCATATGGCCCTGTTATAAAATGTTAATGCAACCCACTTCTGCGCATGTAACCCTCCAACACTTCTGTCTACGTCTCTACTTCCAGTCTACTACACATATAAATTGGCAGAGTGAGTTTTGCTGGCAATGTGACCTGCGAGGCTTGCTTCTTGGCCAGTTGTCTCATAAACATGCACATATTAGTCACCCAAGCATGCATGTTTATGCCCGTGGAGCAGGGATAAGACAGAATAATTTGTTTTTCTTCTGCGTTCACCTGGATACCCCTACCAAAGAATTCCCACCTTCTCTACACATAAAGAGACATTTCTGTCTTGATGGCAGTTTGTCACATAAAGAAATGAAGATCTTCTATGTACGCTGTCCACCCCATGTGCAATATAATTGTAGAAGTTAATTAGCTGCCAGGTTAGGTTTATATAGGTAATATGTACCGTTGTGGCAAAAATTACAAGTACTAAACACAAACACTTTTTTTAGATGTTCTTGTGAATTTGATCAAATACCTTCAAAAGACTTACCAATGAGCGTATTAAAATGTACTATGCATCTACAGTAGTATCCTGCTAGTCCTAGGAAGGCTTGAACTACAGTAATAGTTTTAGTTATATTCCAGTTTTGTACATCACTCATTTTACTAGGATTAGGCTTTATCCCTTCCCGGGAGACCACATGACCAATGTACTCTAGTAATAGTTCTAGTTATATTCCAGTTTTGTACATCACTCATTTTATTAGGATTAGGCTTTATCCCTTCCCAGTAGACCACATCACCAACGTACTCTATTAATAGTTTTAGGTATATTCCAGTATTGTACATCACTTGCTTTACCAGGATTAGGCTTTATCCCTTCCCGGGAGATCACATGACCAACATACTCTATTTATAGTTTTAGGTATATTCCAGTATTGTACATCACTCACTTTAACAGGATTAGGCATTATCCCTTCCCAGGAGATCACATGACCAACGTACTTTATTTATACTTTTAGGTATATTCCAGTATTGTACATCACTCACTTTACCAGGATTGGGCTTTACCCCTTCCCAGGAGACCACATGACCAACTTACAATCTTAAGACTTTAAACAAATGAAATTTCTTGAGTTTTACCTTCAAACCATAATGATGACTTAGATACCTTCTTCAAATGACTAAGATGTCCCTTGAAGGAAAGAGAGTAAATAATTATGTCATCTACATAAATTAACAGATTTTCAAAATTTAAGACCCCTTAGACCCTTGGTTCTCAACTGGTGGGTCGTGACCCAAAAGTGGGTCGCGACCCCATGTTCAGTGCGTCGCCACATGCCTTCCACTGTTCTAGGTGAGAGACTTAAGTTTAACTGCAGAAGCTGATGGAGACGCCCACAAGACACGGCCAGCACGGCACACACAGTACTGGAGTGGCAGCCTGGAGAGCCCTGTGGAGAGCCCTGCTCTTTGGTATCTCGTCCTGATGAGACCCCACAGAAGCCTGCTACCCTGGTGAGGCCCCCTCAGAGCCCTGGTGAGACCCCACAGAGCCCTGGTCTGTGGGGTCTCACCAGGGCCCTGAAGGGGTTTAAGCAGGCTGGTGAGACCCCACAGAAACCTGCTACCCTGGTAAGGCCCCCTCAGAGCCCTGGTGAGACCCCACAGAACCCTGCTACCCTGGTGAGGACCCCTCAGAGCCCTGGTGAGACCCCAAAGAACCCTGCTACCCTGGTGAGGCCCCCTCAGAGCCCTGGTTTAACCAGGGCTTTGTGGGGTCTCACCAGGGCCCTGAAGGGGTCTAACCAGGCTGTTGAGACCCCACAGAGCACCGGTGAGACCCTACGGAGCCCTGGTGCTGGTGAGACCCTATCTCGCCCTGGTGAGACCAGACAGAGCCCCGGTGAGAGCCCACAGTGCCCTGGTTTAACCAGTAGGGACTCACCTGGGCTGTGTAGGGTCTCACCAGCACCAGGACTATGTTAGACCCCACAGAGCCCTGGTGAGACCCCACAGAGCCCTGGTGAGACCCCACAGAGCCCTGATTAAATCAGGGCTTTGTAGGATCTCCCCACGGCTCTGTGGGGTTTCACCAAGACTGGTGAGACCCCCACAGAGCTCTAGTTTAACCAGGGCTCTTTGGGGTCTCACCAGGGCACTGAGGGGGTCTAACCAGACTGGTGAAACCGCACAGAGCCCTGGTAAAACCCTACAAAGCCCTAATTTATTCAGGGCTCTGTGGGGTCTCACCAGGGCTCTGCGGGGTCTCACCAGCCTGGTTATACCCCACAGAGCCCTGGTAAGACCCCACAGGCCTGAGTGGAGCCTCATGTTTAGGTTTCCCCTAAGGCCTCGCAAACTCTAGAGCCGCCTCTGGCTAGAAGTATCGCCACAAGGGAGCTCCATCTATACGTCTATTGCTTACAGCTCCCTCGCGTGCCCTGTAGAGGTGCCTAGACTGGACTGATGTCACATTCTGGCTCCTGACACCTCTACAGGGCATGCAAGGGAGCTGTACAAACAATGCACATATGGATGGAGCTCCGTCACAGCACAGCACCCCACGCTTGTAGCACTGTACCACGCAGTCGCACCTACTGCGCGTTCTGGCGTGGAAGGTGTGTTGGATTGCCTTTAATTTTAATGACACCCCAAATGCACCTCCCGCCCACAGTCTGATTGCCTGCACCCGAATGCCCGGTACTGCAATGCCCTGCATTCCATTGCAGTGCAACTTGATGACCAAAGACAAATGTGTATCCTGAGGTTACACAGATTGAGAATTGCCTTAGACAATGCTCCATGGTTCTTTGGAAGCTGGCAGGAGCATTTATCAGGCCAAGGTGCATTCTATTGAAATTCTACAGTCCTATAGAATATATGAAAGCTGTTTCCTCTTTGTTGTTCTCTCACAATGGAATTTGACAGTATCAGATAACTAAATCCAAAGTGTAGGAATACAAGCTTTGCCTAATGCTGCTGAAGATTCTTCAATTCTTGGTAATAGATATGTATCCCTTAAAGTGACATTATAGTCAAAACATTTTCCCCTCTTCCGAATCCTGCTGTAGGGACTTACCTTAAATAATGCCTCTTAATCCGATCTTCTTCCTCTTTCCTGTCCTTTTCAGCTGTCCTTCCAGCACTGGTGCTGGTCTCCGATCCAGCGCTGACTCCTCTGTCCTCCTCTTCTCTGATGTCCCATGGAGTCTGTGCGGGTGCACGCTGCTCCATAGACTTACCTTGTGTCTCTCCTCGTCTCTCGGCCGAACATCTGAAGTGCGCATGCGCCCACCCTAAGATCCTTTGCTGCCGCCCGAGGCTCTTCAGATGTTCGGACAGGAGTGTGCAGCGAAGATACAGGTAAGTATTAACCCTTTTTTAATTTTTTATGTTTTTACGTATATCTACGGCTTGCCAGCAGTAGATATATGCAAAAACACGCGAGGGTTTAGTAACCCTTTAATGTCATATAATTCAGTTTTATAGTCAACACAAAGTCCCAGTGTTCCATCCTTTTTTTTACCAGTGCAACAGGGGTAGCCCAAGGATTTTTGCTTTCCTCCTTCAGCCAACATTTGCACATTCATCTCTTTCACCTCCTGGTATAAATGAGGTGCAATACTATGATATCACTCCATTACTGGTATAGGCCCACCAGCAGTGGCGTAACAATAGCCATAGCAACCCAGGCGGCCGCTATGGGGCCCAGGCCCAGGGGGGCCCGGCCAGGACACCCCCCTGATGCCGTGCGGGCCGCCTGGGTTGCTATAGCATC
>NW_017306477.1:388530-393986 GCF_000935625.1 Nanorana parkeri | reverse complement strand
AGAGTCTATGGTGGGCTCTGCAGGGTCACCCTCAGGTGAGCTATATGGGCTCTTCAAGGGGTGTAACTAGAAATCACAGGGCCCCATACAAAATTTTGCTATGGGGCCCTGTGATTTCTAGTTACGCCCCTGCCCACTAGTAAACATTTCATGTCCTATGCCATATGTACATCCCAAGTCAGTGTCTTTCTTCGCAAACACAGAATGCAAATATAGTAGTTTCTGTAGCTCTTCTTTTTCTGAGTCACTAAATTTCAACATGTCCTCTTGAACCTGTTGCAGGATATCTGTTACATCCCATTTTTTCTGGTAGAATAAAGCAGGAACAGGTACTACTTGTACATTACATATACAATGCCAATCATTACTCTGCAAAACCTGTTTCTCTTAAAGAGTTTGTATTTCAGCATCTGGATGTAACTGCATTCACTGTTCCAGGGGAGAGTTGAATGAGTTTAACAGCCTTACAGTCACCTGCCCTTTAATAAACACTGATAATGTAACATAGGTTACACAGGAAATCTTTGCATATTTGGGAAGGACTGATATATCTTGTATATTTAGAAATAAGGAAACAGCTATTTTTGCCTGGCTGGAATGTTTAATATTCCCTTAAAAGACACTCTATTTTTCCTAATTTTTCAGTAGCTTTTTCCACCTGTATTCCTAATCCTTTTAATAATTTGGAGTATTTTTCATAGCAGCTTTTTTTCAAATAATTCTCTTTAGTAGGTAACACAAGATCTTCTAGGTTCATTACTATATCCATACCCACTATAATGTGTATAGCATTAGTGGAAGTCCCTTTTGGTAATGACAAACCCTTTATTCCCTAGTTTTTGCCCACAAATTTCAAAATCGATAATGGAGTAGCATATCCGTATTATCTACCAACGATTTAAGCTAATGTTTAATTTGCATGTATCGGAAAAGTTCCCAGTTAGGGACCTGAAACTTCTCCCTAATCTCAGTCCAACTATAAACAAAAAGTCTGCTAGTAAAAAGGGAAAAATACCTAAACTTTTGGGATTGTTGCCAGTGGAAAGCATCAGGGGACTCTAAACCAATCAGAAACGGTGGGTTGCCTAAAAGCGCCAACAAGGGTAAATGAGATGATATTGCAAAAATATTTGGTGGAATCCCAAAAAGTAAGGCAGTGTTGCATCAAAGGGTTCATTGATTGGGGTCCTGATTTAGGTCGGAGCCAGGAGAGCGAGGGGGTAGTTGGTGGACGGGTTCTCTGGTGAACAACAAAAGGCTTCTAGGTCTACACATAAGAAATCAGAGAAATTATGGCCTATTGGATCTATAAACTAAACACCCTGGTCCCAATAGGTCTCAATGAGGAACTAGAGATCCACACTATCCTCTCAAGGACATGACCTTAACACACCCTGGTGGCGGTTGATAACTACTTCAACATACTATATTTTTTATGTCTGATGTCAAGACTTGGATGTCAGGGGCGCTATATATATACATAATTTTTTTTAAAATGCTCTGAAACCAGGCTGGGTACCATTTCCCCTCATAACCCATTATCTATACCAGGACCCAATAGTTTTAGGCACTACCTTTTCCACAAGCTTGATGACAAACAGCCTCATACCACTTTTAATCATAGTGAATATGTCTATTAATAATCTTTAATAGACATCTTTGAAAAAACTTTGTGTTATTATATGTACCAATACCACATTCCTGACACGTTATTTATGCAGAATCAATAAGGCATCCACATCCCCGGATATCATTAGATACTGTTCTATATGGTCTTCACCGAGCCCTTCTAATGAGCATTAAGGAATGAACTTTTATTGTCCGCGGTCCGCAACCTGCCAGCTCAAGGGCTGGCGGCTTGTGGATAGTAATCACGAGCTTGCCCCGCCCCCTCTAGTCCGGTCACCAATCGCAGACAGTGGACAGCCTTGGGCTCCTCCCAGCTGTCAGATTCAAATAGACCGAACCCTTCCTGCAATTTCTTTCTCTCACCACGATCCCAGGCTTGACAAAGAGGCAGTAGCCTCGAAACGCATAGCGCTAACAACAGGAGCTCACCCCCTACCACTCAGTCTGACGGACGCTTGTACCGACTGGAGCCGAGCCCACCGCCACTGCGACCCGACAGTGACAGCTCCGCTACAGAGCGGCTCATCTCGCACAGCCGACGGGATTCAGCCTGGCCAGCTGTCTCCTTACGGCTCTCCACAGTCCTTGTATAACCACCTCCAGGCTTGCTCCCCTTATGTCTCCCTGATGCCATCCTCAGCCTGCTGTGATATCATATGTGTTCCAGCCACATCAGTCCTTCGTGACAAAACACCACAGCAAATTCCAAAACGTGAGTTTTTTTCATCTTTTCTCCATACAGTTAGAGCGCTCTCAACCATCTTTTGCCGAATAGCAAACTATGGCGATGTCTCCTTCTTTCAGGATCCTATCCATAAATCTTTTTTTTTAAGTCCAGATGACGAACCAATGTCTCCATAAATATCTTCCAAGATATTGATAACTTTGTCCACAGTATTAGGTGTAACCCTGTTCACCTAATACTCCCAATCAAGTTCACTGATCGCCACCTCTGCCTGTTGCAAATGTGGCACATTATAGGACCAAACCATACTTATAACTCTTTCTGCCTAGTCAGCAAGTAACATATTCATACATCATACTTAGGCGAGCATTGTGCAAGGGCATCTGCCAGTAGTGCAGCCATGGAAAGTGTTGGGGAAGCAACTGATGCAGGTTTACCACTTTTTGCATCATTTTTTTGTTAAACCCTGTTTGGGCACCAAGATGTAGTATATTTTCGAAAGCTACTCATATCTGACGCTCTTCAATAGTTTAACCTCTTCATGACTGAGGCCTTTTTTTCATTTTTTGCACCCATGTTATATTCCACATTTTAGGCCTGAAAATGACTTAAAACCCCCAAACATTATATATTTTCTGAATGCCAAGACCCTATAGAATAAAATGGTGGTAGTTGCAAATTTTTATGTTGCGCAATATTAGCGCAACTCCTTATTAAACCCCAACATTTAGTGAAAAATGTAATTAAATGCCCCAAAACACAACAAAATACCCATTTTTTTAATGAAATATAAAAGATGAGGTTACAACGAGTAAAACGATACCCAACATGCCCAGTTTACAAATTGCGTGCATCCGTGAAACGGCGAAAAACTGCAGTACCCCAAAAAGTCCATAGAAGACGCTTTAAAAGCCCTCACAGGTCATCAATTTAGAGATACCCCAAAATACTGGACCTAGAATTATTCACACCGGCGTGCGCGGGGATACCCAACATGTGTAGCGCGTTCGTCGTTTTCATACGTAGCCACACCCGATGCGTGTTTTTACGTGGCGACGTGCATGCTCACGGGGGCGGGGGACTTTAATTTTTTTTTTTTAATTATTATTAGATTTATTTTATTTTAATTTTAAAAACTTTTTTTTTTTTAACTTTACTTTGACTGCTATCACATAGGGGGGGCTTACAATCTCCCCCCCATGTGATAGCAGATGGTGGTGACAGGTACTCTTTAAGGTGATGCTGGGGGTCCAAAAGGAGGGGATCGATGAACGGAAGTTCGTCGACCTCCTCCCCAGCTCCCCGCGGACACCAAGGAAGCCGGTCCCGTAGGAGGGGCAACGGAGCCCGGGAGGTGTCTGGCGCCCCTTCTACGGGACATAGAAGCGATCTGGTGACAGGTAAGTCGCCAGAATCGCTTCTGTTGTAAAGCCGACAGTCGGCTTTACAAGTTTAAACAGAGCTATTGCCGCCGGGAGTCTTTTTAAACAGCCCCCGATGCTGGCGACGTACACTGTACGTCGTCAGTCACCAAGGGGTTAAATAGCATAATATTTATTTGAATAGACAATATGTCCAATAATTTAGGTTAGACTTTCCTTATAATCCAAATTGGTATTTCAAAGTACAGTAGGGGAAAAAATAAAAAAAACCTTCAGCTGTCTAGTGGCCACTTCTGTGCAAGAGCAACACAATAAAGTATCACCCCACAGATGCCTTTTAACTTTTAACAATTTTAGAACTGGTAAAAGCTATCCAACCTGCTTTGACTGTATCATTATGTCTTAGTTTAGTTAATTTGTAACAAAAAGATCAGAAGGGTTCCTGCACACATCCACAGCAGTAGGTGTTAATGAGGAGGGAAGATCTCTCTCCCCCTACGCCCTTTGTGGCTAAATCTTTTCTCCACCAGTTTTAGGTGTTGGCCTCTAGTCTTTCTTATGGAGTTTACTGTAAACAGTTTATTGCTGATGTTGCCATGAGCACTAAACATTTTCTACATCAAAATCATGTCTCCTCACCTCCAGCGTGAACAAGTTCAAATTTAGTAGCCTTGTCTCATAGATTAGGTCCTCCAGTCCCTTAATTAGTTTAGTTGCCCTTCTCTGGACTCTCTCCAGCTAATGGACATTCTTTCTGTGGATTGGTGACCAAAACTGGACCGCATAGTCCATATGAGGCCGAACCAGTGATCTATAAAGTTGCAAAATGATTGCTTTGTCTCTACAGTACATTCCCTTTTTAATACAAGAAAGTACTCTGCTTAATTTGTTGCCCAATAACTGTAGCCTCTTTGGCTGAGATTTCCTTGATTTCCGATTTTCATATTCTTACCAATGGCTGTCTTTTAAGTGTGAACAGAGAGAGGGCAGTATTTCACTGATAATTCTTCCCAATACCTGATGCTGAATGTCACTGATGACCCGGTACATTTTAATTATCACCATTGAGAGCTGCATATAGGGAGCCAGTTCCCAACTGTCAACTGATTAGCCAGGAGCAAGCTGCACATGTCCCTTGTTACAGGCTGGACACAAACCAACAAGATGCGCCAATCAGCTGCCAAAAACATACAACAGAGAAAAATAAGAAACCCCACAAACAAGACGTATACGCTGACTAATATATAGCAACTAAAGGACAGTATGAATCTATATAAAGTAATAACATTCCACAAAGGTAAGCCAACAAAGCTATTATGCCCCAGCAACACCCTAAAATGACAACAATGTCTTACTAAGATTAGCAGCAACCAGATAAGAATTGGGCGTGCAAAAACAAAAAAACTTCCTAAATATACATACCATTACAATACAATAGATGTCATTATATCATCAAGTTAGTCAGTGTTGTTTTTTTATGGTAAAGTATTTTTGTACAAACTTTAGACACTTAAGTGTGTCATAAATAATTCATATTCATCAATAATACTATTATGTTCTTGCTGATGTGTCATCAACAATTTACTGCCTTATAGTGGAGACCGGTTTGTGCATTTGCAGGCAACAATTCATGTGCTCTATCCTTTAATCTTGCCCTATATTATGTTTCAAAACAAATACTCCTGGATACTTGGTGTCTGCTATCAAGAAGAAGTAACTTATTATCAGTAATCCTTTCAGAGCTACTTGTAACATCCAAT
>NW_017306477.1:380959-388455 GCF_000935625.1 Nanorana parkeri | reverse complement strand
TGTGTCTATGTAATAGGAATAATACTTACTGTATATTAATACCCTTATACCTCACTACCACATGTTTCCTCCCCTTTGTAAGACCACGACCGCCCTATGACTGACGCAACCCTTCGACAGCATCATACAATGCAGGGCCCTTACCACCTGCTGCAAAAAGCTTTGAGAAAATAGAGAGGGAAAATCTACCTAGCAGGGACACAAGCAGCAATAAAAACTTGACTGCACACCTAAGTTTCTAACTGTTCCCTACTCTATCCAAGAGAGGTGGCTAAATGCAATTAGGAGCATATTAATAAACAGTGAATTTGACATTCACTATTCACTGCATGTGAATCTTTCAGGTGCATGTGTTTCAATGGCAGTGGTTGATTTACCACCAGTTAATGTTTGTTGAAAGTCATTTACTGCCTTATAAATATGCCCCTAATAAAAAATTATTGACTACTTTTGGAATGTATGACTCAGGCTGCAAGCGTGGAATAAATATCATTGTTCACGGTTGGTATTGCTTTGCTGCGGGACACAATTAATAAATGCAGCCCCCGCCCTCACTGGGAAAAGACCAAATTAGGTGCTGGAGGTGAGATCTCACTGGTTTCATGAAGGACCATTTTTGCCACACCAATCTATTAACATTTTATGAGGAAGTAAGTACTACATTAGACAAAGGAATACCAGTGGATGTGGTGTAACTGGACTTTGCTAAAGCGTTCGACACAGTACCCTACAAATGTTTACCCATAAACTAAGGTCTTTAGGTCTAGATGAAATTATAAGTACATGGGTGGAAACATTGGCTGGAAGAATGGACCCAGAGGGTCAAAGGTGAGGTTGGGCAAAGGTGGGGTGCCCAGGTTTCAGTCCTGGGACCAATCCTGTTAATCTTATTTATCAACGGCATAGAGATAGGACTAAATAAGCTCAGTTTCAGTTTTTGCGGATGATAGTAAACTCTGCAGAGCAGTAAATTCCTAACAAGAGATATTCGCACTACAACAGGACCTAAGCAAAATTGAGGCATGGGATACACGATGGTAAATGCAATTTAATGTTGAAAAAGTAAAGTTATGCACATGGGAGTAAAGAACATGTGCGCGGACTACTACTTGGGGGGTAGACATAGAAAAAGACCTGGGAGTGCTCATAGATCTCAGATTTGGCAAAACTAAGCAATGCCAAGCAGCAGCCAGCAAAGCTAACCATATACTGGCGTATATTAAAAGAGGAATTGTAGCAAGGGATCAAAGAGTAATACTTCCACTTTATCGGCCCCATCTTGAGTATGCGGTACAGTTCCGGTCGCCAACTCTCAAAAGGGACGTCCTGGAACTGGAGAGAGTTCAGAGAAGGGCTACAAAATTAATTAAAGGGATTGAAGGCCTGAGTTATGAAGACCGCATTCAAAATCTAAACCTATTCACCTTAGAAAAGAGGCGATTAAGAGGGGACCTTATTGCAGTCTTCAAAATCATCAATGGGGACCCCAATATTGGGAACAAACTTTTTAATCCCAAAACTGTATTGAGAACCCGGGGACACAACAGAAGGTTAGAAGAGATGGGGTTCAATCTTATAATTAGCAAGGGGTATTTCTCTGTGAGAGTGGTGAAAGTTTGGAATACCCTCCCACAGGCGGTGGTATCTGCAGATAACATTGATAAATTCAAAAACTTCTGGATGAGTTTCTTCTTTTGCAGAATCTACAGGGATATGGGAAGTGTTAGAGTAAGATAAATAAACACACACTCATATACATAGATTGACCTGGATGAATAAAGACCTTGGTCTTTATTCAACCTTATATACTATGTTACTATGAAAAGCCTGCAATAACAACTATGGCAGAAAAAGGGTTAAGAAGGGTGTATCTCGCAAACTTTAAGTTTGTAATGTGTATGTAAAAAAATAGCAAAAATGGTCCGTCCACCTGAGGTGGAAAACAGGAGATAGTCCCCGCAGGGAAGAGGTTAAAATACCTGACCTTTTGCTTTAATGTAATATTCATTTTAACCTGTGTGTTCTGGATTTTCAGGTCAGTGCCTATGGCTTTATGACTCATGATTACAGAAATTACTCTGATCATTACTACGACAAGGACAAAACTAAGATAATTTTGTACTCCAATCATGATTTTCTTTTGGAAAAAGACCTGTGGGCACAGCTGCACCATGAAAATATCATGAAACTTTATCAGCGGACATAGTCCAATTTTAGTGTCTTTTGTATGAGAGCCTCAGTGGCCGGATCTCCTGTGGTCCACGGTCTGATCACCACCAGTGCTTCAAGTTCCCATTGGTCTTTTGGATGTCCTCAGTGGTGATTTTCTTCAACAATCAAAAAATTACAGAAAAGTTAAGTTAAAGGAAAGATCTCTCAGTGACTGAGATTTAATTTTTTCAGCGAGATGAATAATCTTTGCGATCCGTCATTTCTCTTTGTGTTTTTTTGATGAGAAAAGTTGGGGTTTGCTGGACACAATAAAACGTTTCTTGCACGTATTAGAAGGAAAGTGGGTGACAGCATTTGGGACTTGCAAGTCATTTCAAGGATTGATAGATATGACTTTAGAAGGAATTGAACGACGATCTCCAGGCAGCTATAAAAACAACACCAATTAATAAAGTTATGTGTTCATTAAAAATTGTTAAAAGTAATTTTTCAAATGTGTAAGTACCTTATTTCAACTTGATTCTTGTAGTTCCTTCACAGTAGGCTGGGAGCAGCAATATAAGAGGCTTCATGTATAAAATTATATTATAAAAGTTCCATCCGGCGTATATCCTGGTGGATGCTGTTTGCAAGACAAAAGCACCCATAGATGACGCTGAGAAGTATGGGAATTCCTATTCCTCCCAGCGCCATCGAGGGGCGCTAGTGCCATGCAAACATCATCTGCCTGACTATACGCTGGACTTTTATGCATGCCCATTGTGTGCTGATAGGAGGAGAGGGTGATCCGCTGATCTCATCAGCCTGCTGCTGCTCTTTTACTGTCCAGTCATAGGCTGGGAGCCAGGGCCGGATTTCCCACAATGCCAACCAAGGTCCTGCCTTGGGGCAGCAGGGAGTAGAGGTGCAGCAGGGGTTTGGAGTTCCTATCTCCCGATGCCCGGGACATGCGGGTAGTTGTTTTCCACACTTTGCCCTGCTATGGGCAAATGTACAGAGTGGAAGCCGCTGCTTGTTTCGTACAAGTGATCTCGGCGATGTCGCCAAGATCACTTGTATGCAGCCGGCAGGTCTACCATTCTCCATGGGGGGGGGGGGCTTGGGGCAGCAGAGAGAGTACATCCAGCCCCGCTGGGAGCACAGAGGTGGAGCCGACTGTATTAAATAACTTCTTTTTCACTTCACTTGCTGCAAACTTGGTCAGTCACTCAGAAAGCAGTAACTCAGAAATCAGTGACCCAGAAAGCACCAGCATCAATAAATCAGCATGACAGGAAACTGGCATTTTCAGTGAGAAGTCAGAAATGGCAGCCTCCATATTTCTCTGAGCATCGGTTTCCTTTAAAGTGACCCTGTCACAACAGAGTCACTTTTACGAAAGAACCCACCTGTAAAAGAAGTGCTTATTTACTTACCTTTATTGCGGCCTGACCTTTCCATTAGATGAGTCGCCAGTTTGTTCTTGCCACCGCAGCGGCCAGAAGGGGGAGCAAGGGATACAAAGACACAAGCACTCCAGACACGTAAAACATATGTCTGGAGTGCCGGTGACTTTGTATCCCTTGATCTAGTATTGGCACGCCATCACTTCGAGCACCCACCTATCATTTGAAGGTTTAGTACCGCCAGGAGTGAAGCTTCATAAATGAACTGAATTGAAAGGGGGAGCAAACATTTGACTCGTCTGATGGTCAAATGCTTGCAACAGTTCAGGACCAGTGAACCGGTGGCTTTCCCTTACATTGGCCACTGCAAAGGTAAGTAAATATTTCTTATACAGGTGGACTTTTTTTTTAAGTGACCCTGTAATTTAACTCATCTGACGACCGAATGCTTGCAGTAGCTGGGAAACACGGCCGCTGGAAAGGCGCATAAGTCGGTGACAGGGTCACTTTAATGTGAGAAGAAAATGTGACTGTTCAGATTTCTTTGTAGAGATTATGTTTATGAAGGAGGTTCATAAAGGGAATGAAGCTGCAATTGGAAAGCTGTTCAGTAGGCTGTTCAGTAGGACACTGTTCAGTCTTTATGGTGTTTAAAGAGTTAACACACTAGATTTTGTCGGGACACAGGCTTTTTTCCCCCCTTTCTGATCTCCACCTACTCTCATCTTGCTCTATAGGCACAACCATGGGGCCTAAGAGTTGCTAGGTGATACTGTGAAAAACGTATTCATTTTGGCTTGAAAGGAATCCTTCGTTCAGCAAGCCCTGCTGAGGCAGTGGATTAACTGGCTGCTTTCACACTCCTGCTATTTATTGGCCTTCTGTCCTTTTCTCCCCTCTCCTTCTATTGTTTGTATGTGTCCCCATTAGGTAGCCATGCATTTTGTTTCCTGAACACTCACTTGTTGTCTCTAGTTAGTGGTCCAGTTCCTCTTAAGAAAAAAAAAAAATGAGATGCAACAGTAAGATGCCCTGCAATACATGGAATATTTATCACATACTGAGCACCAACAAATCCCAAAATCGTGAGCTAAATAAACTCAGGCAGTTTATACGTTCTCAGAATGAAGGGACATTATTCTTCATTTATATTAAAGTGTTACTCCAGGCATGTCAAATTCTGATGAAACAGAGAGCTGCAATAGATATTAAAGTCAAAAGGTTTTTAAGCTTTTTCAAATGCGGATTAAAGAAGAACTATGAGGTGAGTGCTTCTCACTCACCTCATAGTTCTAGCCGACCTGTGACAATGAGACTGTCACAGGTCGGCTCAGTAGATCGGGAGGTGAGCGAACAGATACCGACGTTTGCTCACCTCTCGATCCTGTCACGGCTCTCTGGTGTGACAGTGGAGGGGCAGGATTCCCCTCTCCCCGCTCCGATCTGCCAGCGCTGACTGGCGGAATGGACGGGGGAGGGGGCGGGTACAGCTGGCTCTGCCTCTAGATAGGCAGAGCCAGCTGTCACTCACGCAGCTGGGCGGATCTCGACATCGATGTCGGGATCCATTCCGGCGCCTCAGTATACCGCGAGCTGTAGCTAGCGGTATACTGAGCTTAGGGTAACGGGAGGACGCTAGTTTGTGTCCTCCTGTTACCCTAAGGAGAACTATGGGGAAAAGCCCTGACCCCATAGTTCTCCTTTAAATCACTTACAATGGATGCTGCTTCGTAATGTTTAAAGGTTTTAAATTCTTCCAGAATCAGCTGGTCCCCTGAGCACTGGCCCTGATATCCTGTTTCGGGGTGGCTCCTTTTGCTTGCTGGGTCCTATGGAGCCACCCTTATGTGTGCTGGTAAGCTGTGTGTGTCTCCACAAACACAGCAAGTCAAGACACTCCCCTCCTCCCTGTTACCCCTTCCTCTTTGCTTCTCCCCTCTCCATGCCTTGTAAACTTGTACTTGACAGGAAGTTCAGGGAAGCCGGGCTGAGAGAGATGGAACTGTTTGCAAATATGATGACTGTAAGTGTTTGGGCAAAAATGTATATCTCTTTGATCTAGATTCATTATTTTAAAAAGTTTGAGTGCTGAAGGATTATTCCACTTTCCCAGGTGAATCCAAGAAAAATTGGATTACCTCTTCCAAGCTGGCCCCCTCTTCTCCCCCCTTTATACTTACTTTACAGCGAATGCTCTTTTTCCTCTGCTGGTATACTGTCTGTACCCCATACTGCCATGTAGTACAACCCTGAGCTCTGTATTTTGAATTTCGCTTGCAAATGACGAGTACTCATTGGTCAGCGCAGACACCAGCACTGGCGGAGGGGAAGGAGTGTTCGTTAAAAGGTAAGTATATAGCGGGGGGGGAGATTGGTGGGGGTAATTATTCATTCATTCATTAATTTTTACCAAATTCACCTGGAAAAGTGGAATTACCCATTAACTACTACTTGGTGGCTGCTGCCTGGGGGAGGGATGCTGTGGATTGTCTGATCCTCCTAGGCCTACTGCCTGGGGTGGGTGACCATGTGCTTGAACTGAGATCTAGTGATTGAAGCCTGGGATGGAGATGCCATGAAGGAACTTCAGCTGGAATAGTTAGCCTGAGAAGTTCAGTCCTTTACTAAAGCATGGTGATTTCTCCCCATTGAATTGGTAAGTGCAACATCTAGTATCTTACAGCCAGGAGGTAATTTCCCAGACTGCCAGGTTGGCTTAAAGGTCCTTATCTGTGAAGGCAGTTAATACTTTGTTTTCTAATGTTGGAGTCTGCAAGGTCATGGGTGTCATGTGTCCTAACCCTCTCTCCCGAAGTTGTTCAGTAAAGTTTCTGCAAACAAAAGATCATCAGCATGGAAGTCAGTTTATCGGTCACCACTGGTGGGATGGTAAGTGCCTTGGGGCAGCAAAGAAACTGTGTACCCTAAGGGGGCACAATTCAACCAGCAGCTCCTTAGAGGGTGAGCGCTACACTTAGATTATCTCAGGACAAAATACATTGTTCAGGATACTGCTTTGGAGCCAGTTCACACCAGATTCAGTTGTGATGCAGTCTGTTCAGTTTGGCAGCTGCATCAAAATCGTGTCATGATGCTTGCCAATGAGATTTCTGGTGCTCTGTTCACACCAGTGCAGTCCGTTCCGATGCAGTCAGAAAAAATACTGCTTGTCTCATTTTAGCTGCACTTGATCGTAACGGAACGCATCAAAACACATCAAAAACGCATGCAAATGCACTGGACTGAACCTGAAAGCCCATTTTAAGCTAAAAAAGTGTCAAAATCACAGTTAAAAAAAACACAGCAAAACGCATCGCACTGCAGCTGCGCAGATGCATGCAGTTATGGTCTGAATTAACCCTTAGGCACAATAAACATTTTGACAAAAACTTTTATGTGGGTGCGTTTATGGGAACCAATGTCTATTTTCAATGGCGGACCTAGGGAACAAAGGGGCCTGGTGCAAGATTTTTTTTCGGGCCCCCCCCGCACCCCGCCAAAGAAAACACAAACCCCCCAACCCACATCCCCTGTAGCAACCACATAAAAAAAAAAAAAGTTGGAAAAATGGCAATGCTGTATAAAGTACTGCTGAGATTTGTAGTCCTCTATAGAGGGTGCCCTTCTGCATTGCTGCAATGCAGAATGGGAGCTGCTATATAGCACTACAAATACCAGCTGTACTTTATACAGCATGGCTATCAGTTGGGCTCCAAAAAAATATATTTTATTTAATAAACTTACCTACACTTCTTCTGGCTGTTTTCGGGTGGGGGAGGCTGCAGAAAACCACCCCAGTGTGTGTGTGTCCATCTCAGACAGCGCACCCGTGTGTTCAGGCGGGTCCTCACGGCCAAGGCCCAGGGCTGCCCCCTGAAGTGCCCGCCGGCTTTTTTTTATTATCGACCCCCTCCACAGTATCCGGGGCCGGTGGGCTCC
>NW_017306477.1:326564-380847 GCF_000935625.1 Nanorana parkeri | reverse complement strand
TATATATATATATATATTCATTTTTTTCTCTCCTTGGGTTCCCCAGTTGTCTTTTTCACATAAAAGAAATGAATACAGTTAAGAACCTAGATTGGTGTGAATATTTTGCACTTTAAAGCCATTGACTAGTTCTTTCCTTTTGCTGTACATACTAAATGTAACACCATACAACAACTTTAAGTAAACATTGCTACCTGCCTATGTTAAAGTAGGGATTAACACATACAATAGTCAACCAACTCTACCTGTCATCATTACTGTTTTGCACACTGAAGGTTGGAATTTCCATTGTGTATCAGTATACTGAACTCAAGTAAACACCCTCATATGAACCCTGGCATATAGTGTACGTAAACCTTAACGACAAAGGTATTTGTTATTTGCACTTATTTGTTTCCTTTTGGTCTGTTAAAGGCTAATAATTAGGGTGTAATATGAAATATGTTCACATGACTCAGCCCCCAAGCTGAATCCTCCACCCTTCCCCACTTACCTAAATTGCAGTGTTGTCCGCACAGGCTCCTGTCATTCTTTTGAATTTGGCATTTCCATTGTGTATCAGTATACTGAACTCAAGTAAATACCCTCATATGAACCCTGGCATATAGTGTATGTAAACCTTAACGACAAAGGTATTTGTTATTTGCACTTATTTGTTTCCTTTTGGTCTGTTAAAGGCTAATAATTAGGGTGTAATATGAAATATGTTCACATGACTCAGCCCCCAAGCTGAATCCTCCACCCTTCCCCACTTACCTAAATTGCAGTGTTGTCCGCACAGGCTCCTGTCATTCTTTTGAATTTGGCATTGCAGTAAACCTATACACTGTATGTTGTATTTTTAGTTTTGGGTTTAGCTACACTTTAATATACAATTATAAACCAGTGCAAGTCAAGCTAAGCATATGATTAAAAAAAATCCAAAGGTTAGCTCCAGTAAAATCTATGCGTCAAATGATAAGAAGATCTAGAGACACATAAGTAGTTGAGTTTATATACAAATCTTAATTGTATTCCATAACTACTAACAGCTCAAGATGCCAGGCCATGCTTGAATTGTTTTTTTTACATCCTTGGCAACGGCAACTTCCAGGGTTTTCCAACAGCTCTCCATTGGGGACCAGGAGCCTTTGGGAGTATTAATCATCTACCTCAATGCTCCAGCTTCAGAGACTTGCATCCATGGGGACCAAGATCTTATTCTGAGGAACCTGTACCACAATCTATGTCAAAACCCAAGGGACTGCAGCAGGGGCGTAACTAGAAATCACAGGGCCCCATAGCAAAATTTTGTATGGGGCCCCTTTGATCTCTAGTTACACCCCTTGCAGGGCACAATTGAGATCCCACACAGCCCACCTGAGGGTGACCCTGCAGAGCCCACCATAGACTCCATAGACACCATAGACTCTCTAAGGTGGGCTCTGCAGGGTCACCCTCAGGTGGACTGGTCACACTCCTTACCTGTTTGCCTCCTCCCCCATCGCCAGGCCCGCCCCCTCCTCCGTCGCTGGGCCCTGCCTCCTCCTCTGATGCCAACCCTGGGCACCCGACTCTTTCTCTACTGCTGTCCAGCCTGCTCCACCACCGCTACTGGCTCTCACTGACTCAGCAGCGGCTGTGGAGAGGAACGCGCCGCTACACAGATCACTGTCAGTGATCTGAACAGTGGCACATTCCTCTTCCTAGCTGCCAGTGATAGCCAGCAGCGTGAGATGCCATAGCGACCCAAGCGGCCCGCAGGGCATCAGGAATGTCCTGGCCAAGCCCCCCCGTGCCCCGGCCCCCATAGTGGGTGATTGTTACGTCACTGGACTGCAGAAAGGCCAATGAGCTAAAAGTACATTGGAAGCAGATGATCTGGTAGTTTTTGTAGACTGAAACATTGAACTATCCATTGTAGAGTTCTGTAGATGAGAAACAGGAACCTCTGGCAAGATCAAATTTACTACAGGAGTGAGGAATTCCATTTTAATACTCTATAAATTCAGCTATGATGATTTCACAAAAAGATCAATGTTTTTTTTTTATACCAGAAAGAGGGTCGTGTAAAATCCCTACCTCCTTTTATGAGTCTGGTACCACTGAAAATACTAATGAGTCCAAGAGATCCTTAGGAAGCCTTGTTGAGCAAACAAAAAACCACAATCCTTATGTAAGCCCAAAGCAAAATTGGCTTCCCATTAATTTTTGGCCACACAACAAACCATTGCAAGGTCCTGGAAGCAACCCACTCTTAGCTACATGGAGGCTTCATGGATTGCAGCTACCTTTATTGAAGGAGAACTATGGGGTCAGGGCTTTTCCCCATAGTTCTCCTTAGGGTAACGGGAGGACACAAACTAGCGTCCTCCCGTCACCCTAAGCTCAGTATACCGCAAGCTACAGCTTGCGGTATGCTGAGACGCCGCAGCCGGCGTCTCAGCATACCGCCGTAGACTTCCCCTCAGCATACCGCCGTAGACTTCCCCTGTTGCACAAGACAGCTTCCAGCAGCAACATAAAGGACAGTCTTTTGCTCACACCATGGCCAACATTTAATGTACTTCTTATAATAATCAGCCTTCTTCAGCATATACAGTCCTTAGTAGCTTTCCTCAGCTCTAAAACGCTCAACACACCTCTGTGTGATACTCACACTGCTCTCCCAGCAGTGGATCACAGACTCTCTCAGCGTTGTCCAACAGGTCCCTTGGGTCACCGACCTTCCTGACCTCTCCCCTCGTGGGCACTCACACTGCTCTCCCAGCAGTGCGTCCAACACCAACAGGTCCCTTGGGTCACCGACCTTCCTGACCTCTCCAGGCCTCCCCCGGCTGTCCCAACTGCCAGAGCCTGTGTCCATGTGCTTCCTGAACGCACACAACTCCAACACACCTTTAACACTACACTGAGCACTAGGCTGGCTTCCTAATGAGGCTGCTCTCAGCCACCTGATCAGCCCAGGCTGGTCATTGGCCCCAGGACTGGAGATCTCATCCCACCCAGAGCTCTAAAGGTGCCCATACACCTTACAATTTATCTGCAGACTTTCTGTGGTCAGATGGAAAAAGTGCAACAGATTGGCCCAGGTGGAGATTACTCCATCCACACAGTTAAGTGTAGATGGAGGAATCTGTTGCACCTTTTCCCTCTGACCACAGAAAATCTGCAGATAATTGTAAGGTGTATGGCCAGCTTAAAGGTGCCCATACACTTTACAACCCTCGCAAGACTTTTGTCTTGCGAGGGTTGTAAAGTACTTAAAAAAACGTACGATCTGCCCATCTTGGACAGGCAGATCGTACTTGCAATCATCGCAAGCCCGGCCAGTTCGGCAGTTGTCGAACAAGCAGGCCACTAACTCGCCGAGAATCGTGCGATTCCCGGCGGGTTTTCCAGCCTGCTTGTTCGACGGAAGACGTGCGACCGTACAGTAGAAACGGTCGCATGCCTTCCATACACTGCACGATTTCCCGCGATTCTCGTACGAGAATCGTGCAGTGTATGGGCACCTTTAGAGCTCTCCAGAGCTCCAGTTCCCAGCTACAATTTAGGAAAACATGGAAGAACCTGAAAAGCCAGGCTCTTCCTTATAATATGGTTCACATTCTGGACACTCTCTGCCCCTCTGGCTGAGAGTCCTGGGTGCCAAAGTTGCCATACTACACCGTGGCATTGCCATGCACTGCCACAATATACAGTATATATTTGTTAAGTGCAAAACAAAAGTTGTTGATCCTGGCAGAAGAAATCCAGTAAGCTTCTGCGCATTCTCTACAGTTATCTTGAAGTGTATTTCCACTTTTGCAATCAAATTTGAGATAAACCCCCTTTGTATGTTTGTTATGCCGTCTCATTCACACAGCATGCCAAAAAAAAAATCTTACCTTTTAGATGTTTTCTTGCAGCAGACAACATGGCTGATTCCAGTTTTTCTGAGCATCTTCAGTGAGTGATCTGTCCTTATAGAAAGAGTTAGGACTGAAATTTGAAGATTGTGGTTCTCATTAAAAAAAAAGTCAAGGCAACTGGATTTGCTGTATTTTTCCTGAAGATGTTTCACTGGTCATCCAACCGGCTTTCTCAATTCAGAATGACTTGCACCAGTTGCCTTGACTTATTTTTTACAGATATACCATGACCTGGGTGAATGAAAACCTTCACAGACATACTTCTATCATTAACTTCATTAACAAACAATCCAAACCCCCTCACAGCCCCTCCCAACATTAGAAAGATGGAAAAACAAGTACAAATCATCCGGGAGAGGAGGAGAGTCAATGCAGGCAGCGTGCACCCGCACAGACTCTGTGGGACAGGAAGAGGCAGCACTAGATCAGGGACCGGCACCAGCGCTGGAGGGATACTGAAAACTACTGGAAAGAAGAAGATGATTGGATCAAGAGGCATCATTTAAGGTAAGTTCTCAAAGCAGCATTGGGGGGTATATTTGACTTTAATGTCACTTTAAGAAGCCAAGAAGCCCTAACTCGAATAAAAGCAATTTATACGGCTTTTGCTATCTGAATGGGAACATGTAACAATTCAGTCAAAGTACCGCAGCGCTGAATACTGAAAAATGGCCTGGATGGGAAGGGGGTTTAACACCGCAGATGTCAACTGGTTAAATGAAAACAGCCTTGCCCAGTTGTCCTAGGTAAACTATAGTACACCTCCCCTCTGTGTTATGAAGAGTGGGGGTAGTGTTCTGTAGTCCTAACACTCTTCCTATCACCTTGTCACCCTAGGACAGCAAGTGTGTTACTGTGTTCAACAAGAAACCTGTATCCTTATTTCCTGTTTGTTGTAATTTTTTGTTCATTTTTTTCTATTAAAATTGTACATTGGGGTAAAATGAAAATCCACACTAAGAACATACTGTATGCGCAAAACAACACATTTTCTGTGTTTTATCGTTTAAAAAATGCTGCAAGTGCACAAAAATACATATTTATATGAAAAAAAAACAAGTGAGCTTCCTCTATGAGCTGACAAAACATTGTGTTTGCTGATATGAGCTGGTCAAAAATCTCAAACGCGGTTGTCAGCCCTGCCTGCTGCACTACAGAACTACTCCCACCCCTCTCTGTCCCACTCCACATAGTGGCTGCAGATGGGCTTTAACCACCTTCCGTCCAAGGCCGTTTGTGAACGGCCGGACGGGAGTCTGCTAGGAGCGGGAGGGCGTCTTAAGACGTCCTGCCCCTCCCCCCTCTCGTGTGCGGCACTCGGCGCGCACGCGAGAGGGAAAACTGTGAGCATGTAAACAGCCAGCGATGGCTGTTTACATACAAGCGATCAGGGGTCTCTAGAGACGCCGGATCGCTTGCAGGAGCTGCGGGTGTGTCGCCGCTGCCGGTCATGGTGAACTGGCTGTTACATAGGGGATTTCTTAATCCCCTATGTTATAGCAATAAAGTTGTCTAAAAAAAGGTACAAAAATTTTTTTTTACAGCACTAAAAAAATAAAGAAGCCTAGTGTACAGCATTGCATGACAGAATAAACGTCAGTCAAAGTACCGCAGCGCTGAACACTGAAAAATGGCCTGGCCAGGAAGGGGGTGAAACACCCCGGTCTTCAAGTGGTTAACTGATACCTTTTATTGCATAATTTAAGTGATTAAAGATGCAAACCGTAGGTTTCTTTATAAGGAATTATGCAATATTGGCTCCAAAAAATGACACACATATTCAGAGAACAACACAGAGAAACAAATAAAGGCGACGCATGATGAATATGGTTGTATTGAATCCTTACTCTTTTGTTCCATGTATGAATACTGCTTTTCAAAACAAATATTACATAATACCTGCGGAGAATAGCGGAAAAACGTGTTTTTGAAAGGGAACTGGAAAATCAATGAGTTATGGTTTCAATAAAAATGTCCCATCACATGATAGGCAGTTTGTTTTTGGTGCAATAAAACTGATCAGAAAAAGCAATAACTGTGTCCTTGATTCATTAAACAAATGTTGAGCCTGTGTGAGAATGCTTGTGGTTTGAATGTGCATTTAATCTATTTTTTTTGCATATATACACTGCCTGCCAAAAAAAAAAAAGTCACCACCTGGATTTAGCAAAGCAAATAGGTAAGAGCCTTCCACTGGATAATAGGTCTAGGTTCAGCAATGTTATGTCCCCCCAAAAAATTAGGTAACCTGCCTTCCTGAATATACTGAATGACTAGGTGTTTCCATCAATGGATATTTTCCCTCCTGATGGCACGGCCATATTCCAATATGACAATGCCAGGATTCAGCGGGCTTAAATTGTGCTGCCCACTAAGACTCAGAGTGGGAGAGGGGGGTTAGTTGGATGAATCCTTCCGGCTCTATTGCAATGGCAGTGCTCAAATCTAACATAGAGACTTTGTTTATGTGGGTAACAGAGATGACCTAATGATTGCTCCTTCTTCGTATGATCAGTAGAGTGGGGATAGGTATGTGACTAAGAAAGAAGAACTTTGTCAGTGATTTTCTTCTTCAGTCACCCATTCCACATGGTGTTAAACTATATGCAACTTTGTAGACGACGCACAGGTCTTATGTGCCTCACGCTCTGCTGGATAATTGTCCAATCCAGTGAAAATAATGTCAATCAAACATTTTGTTTTTGACAAACATGAACACAGGTATTCTGACATCACCTTAAAGCACAAAATGTTGTCTTACAACATTACTCTCTCTCCTACCATTGCCACCATCACACATCATACGCTACCAGCACTCAATACCTAGTTTGATACCAACCACATCTGGCTCCAACAATGTACTTACTAGAATATACACTGCCAAGCCCCGAAAAAATTCACCACCTGGATTTAGCTAAGCAAATTGGTCAGAGCCTTCCGTTGGATAACTGTTATGATCTGGGGTTGCTACAGTTGGACAGATCTAAGTTCAACAACGTTATGTGCCCAAAAAATGAGATCAGCTGCCTAGCTGAATATACTAAATGACCAGGTTTTTCCATTGATGGATTTTTCCTTCCATAATGGCACAGGCATATTCCAATATGACAATGCCAGGATTCATCGGGCTCAAATTGTGAAAGAGTGGTTCAGGGAGCATGAGACATCATTTTCACACATGGATTGGCCACCTCAGAGTCCAGATCGTAACCTTCTTCTGTTTCTCCTTCAGTCACCCATTCCACATGGTGTTAAACTATATGCAACTTTGTAAAAAACACACAGGTGTTATGTGCCTCGCACTCAGCTGGATAATTGTCCAATCCAGTGAAAATATTGTCAATCAAACATTTTGTTTCTAATAAACATGAACACAGGTATTCTGACATCATCCTGAACCACACAATGCCATTGTGTTACAACATTACCTCCTCTCCTACCATTGCCATCATCACACACCAGCCATCTCTGACTCCAACAATGTACTTATTAGAATATACACTGCCTGACCAAAAAAAAGTCACCACCTGGATTTAGCTAAGCAAATTGGTCAGAGCCTTCCATTGGATAAGTGTTATGATCTGGGGTTGCTACAGTTGGTCAGGTCTAGGTTAAGCAACGTTATGTGCCCAAAAAATTAGATCAGCTGCCTTAAAGGAGAATTATGAGGTGAGCGATTTTCCCTCAGCCTCATAATCTGAGCCGATCTGTGACAATGAAACTGTCACAGGTCGGCTCAATAGATCAGGAAGTGAGCGAACACATACCGGCGCTCGCTCACTTCTCAATCCTGTGCCGGCAGATAGCCGTGACAGGGGAGGGACTGGATTCCCCCTCCCCTGTCCGATCCTCCAGCGCTGACTGGCGGAACGGACGGGGGAGGGTGCGGGTACAGCTGGCTCTGCCTCTAGATAGGCAGAGCCAGCTGTCACTCACGCAGCTGGGTGGATCCAGACATAATTGTCGGGATCCGTTCCGGCTGTGGCGTCTCAGTATACCGCGAGCTGCAGCTCCTCCCGTTACCCTTAGGAGAACTATGGGGAAAAGCCCTAACCCCATAGTTCTCCTTTAATACACTGAATGACCAGGTTTTCCCATTAACCCCTTCACAACCCATCACGGGATAATTCCATCATAAGTCCTAAACAGACTCAGGCCGCCGGGTCCCTGTTTATATATGTAGAGCCGGCTTTCTAGAAGCTATTCTGTCGACTCAGCTGTTGCAAGATCACTTCTACGATCCGGTAAAGTGGCCGCCCCCCGCCCGACACCCCCGCCATGTTTCCCAGGCTGCGCTGCCAATCCTTTGGGCCCGGCACCTCTGGTGTCGGCAGGAAGCTAGGGAGGAGAGCGGTGAACATGGGTTCGCCACTCTCCTCCCCGTTCTATGGGACCGGGAGTGACGCGTAATGCATCACTTCCGGTCCCTGAGCTGTCATTGCTGGGCTCCTGAAGCCCAGTAATAAGCTATTGAAGTGCGATCTGCACTTCAATAGCTTATTTAGAGTGGAAAGGTGATACTAGGGGTCTTTTGGACTCCCAGTACCACCTTAAAGAGTACCTGTCATCACCAATATGCTATCACACGGGGGGAGGGCGGGGGGGTTTGTAAGCCCCCCTATGTGATAGCAATTAAAGTAAAGTAAAAAAACAAAAACAACAGTTTTAAAAATGACATTAAATAAAATAAATGTAAAAATATATTTTTTAAATGTTAAAGTCCCTCGCCCCCACAAGCATGTGCATCTTTACGTAAACACGCATCGGGTGTGCTTACTTACGAAAATGACGTTTGCGCTACACATGTTGGGTATCGCAGCGTACACCAGAGAGGGAGCAATAATTCTAGGGCCAATATTTATGTGTATCTCTAAACTGATGGCCTTTAGGGGCTTTTAAAACGTTGTGTATGGACTTTTTGGGGTACTGAATTTTGTCGCAGTTTCACGGACACACACAATTTTTAACCTGGGCATGTTGGGTATCTATTTACTCATTGTAACCTCATCTTTTATATTTTACAAAAAAAGGGGTTTTTATATAGTATTTTGGGGGCACAAATTTTAACTTAAGAGCATTTTGAACAAAATGTTTGGGTTTGATAATAAATTGCGTTAATGTCGTGCAACATAAAAATTTGCAACTGCCACTATTTTATTCTACAGGGTCTTGGCTTTCAGAAAATATATAATGTTTTGGGGTTTGAAGCAATTTTCAGGCCTAAAATGTGGATTATAACATGTAAACAAATAATGAAAAAAGGGCCTTGGTCCTTAACCACTTGCTGTCCGGAGCAATTTCTTACTATTTGCGCACACATGATAAAATATACATTTTTGGCTAGAAAACAGCTTCAAACCCCCAAACAATTATATATGTTCTGAAAGCAGAGGCCCTGTAGAATATAAAAATGCTAGTTGCAATTTTTTATGTCGCATGGTATTTGTGCAAATGTTTATCAAACCAGTATTTTTAGGATAACATAAACTCATTTAAAATTTAGTGCACAGAAACATAATATAATACCCAATTTTTTGGTAAAATATAAAAGATGGGGTCACATTGTGTAAATAGATACCAAACATGTCAGGCCTTAAAATTGCGTTTAAACATTTTTTTTTTCTTTTTTTTATATGCTACTTTTATTTCTTTAATTTTTAACCACTTTTTTTTATATATATATATATATATATACGTATTGCGATCCGGAAGTGGTTAAGGGGTTAATGGATTTTTAGTTCCCTAATGACATGGACATATTCCAAGATGACAATGTCAGGATTTATGGGGCACAAATTGTGAATGAGTGGTTCAGGGAGCATGAGACATCATGATCACACATAGATTGGCCACCACAAAGTCACGGTAACCCCATTGAGAATTTTTGGGATGTGCTGGGGAAGATTTTACGCAGTGATCTGACTCTCCCATCATCACTACAAGATCTTGGTGAAAAACGAATGCAATTCTGGATGGAAATAAATGTAAAATTGCATAAGCTTATTGAAACTATGCCACAAAGAATGTGTGCCATATTCAAAGCTACTGGCGGTCCAGTCTTGGGACAGTCAGTATATATAGTATATAGATCTTCAGGTTGGTTATGTAACAAGCGGGGTCCTCTTCTTTTTCAGATCTTTTCTGGCAGTAGGCAGTTCTCGATGATTCAGAGAGCAATGCTGATGTGATTATGTCATTTGTCATATGTCATCAATATACTATGGGTGCATGGTACCCTCCGGGGGCAGGTCCATGACACCCTGTACTCACAGTATGTCCTCAGGCTTCTTCTGTATGGCCAGAGATGCATACATGATGGAGTTTCACTATGTCAGCATCAGGTTCCACTTTTCAGACTTCTGCAGATCCCCTGCAAATGCGCAGTGTGCTCTGTCTCCAGTCACCGAAGTTTGAGCGTACAATTATGGAAACTGCATAAATGCTTATATGTAAAATCCCAATCGGGTTATGGAATGGTGTTTAGGGACAGCATAGGCTATATTTCTAGAAAGGTAAACTAACCTTTTAAGTGATTGTCTAAAGTATCATATTCGTGTGTGATAGTTGGGAAGGGAAAAATTATTCCGGAAAGTTAATAATTAAGAAAAGAGCTACCAAGTCATTTATTATATCCCCTTAGAGTTGCATTCATGTTTTTATGTCTTACTGATACCAATTTATTCTGACAAACTGTCCGTAAACAGTCAAAGAGATCAACAGTGAAATCTGCCGGTGTCGGGTCAACATTTGCTACTGAATCCTGGACAAAGGTCTAAGCCAAAATAAAAAAAATAATGATCTTGCAGACCAAGCATGATGCTTTAATATGCAGATCGAGCAATTCCAGCTCAGAGGTCTAATGCATTATTCCTTTTTACATTTTCCAATGTCAACATTTATCTGGCAAATAAGAGTGTGATGTTGGCTAAACACATATTTTCCTCCTTAACTGCATCACCAGAACTGTTTACATCCTGGAAGCAGCTTGACATGTATTCAATGGAGTGTGATGTATGCAAAGGGGATATTGATTGATTGCTATAGGGTCGTCATGCATTGATAATATGATAATGTCTATCAATCAGGGGAGAACTGGACCAGGGGGCAGGGATCATTTGCCCCCCAGGCCAGTAACATATGATATACTGGCCTGCTGTCAAGTGGTGATACTCCTCCATTCAAGCCTCTATCAGAACAGCACTGTAGTTACACAAAAGAGAAAAGGATTTATATTTATCTGACACGCCTATCCACAATTCACTGTGGAGTCCTAGCCAATAGGATAATATCCCTTCCCTGAAACGGCCAGCTGGCTGTGTTTATCCCTTGGTTTAAAAGTTCCCAGTCCTCCCCTGGTATCACTCCGTAACTGGTGTCATTGAACTAAAACCAGAAACCAAACCCAGAAATTTTGACTTTTTGCCAAAAATGAAAAGCCATTTTGGCAGAGGATCTTCACCAAAAAAAAGAGTTTAATCCCCCTTTTCTTTCATGAAATATTTGAAATGTGATAGGTCTGTGTAGTCCAAATATTGTGAAGGGAGATTGATGTGATCACACTGTGCTTTTTGTATAATTCTAAAAGAACTTTAATTACTACACACATTCTCCATCCTTTCGATACGCTTATGCAATGTCACAACGTTTATTTACGTCCAGAGTTACATTAATTTTTCACAAAGATCTTGTAGTGATGATGGAAGAGTCAGACCACTTTGTAAAGTCTTCTCCAGCACATCCTAAAGATTCTCAATGGGGTTATGGTCTGGACTCTGTGGTGGCCAATCCATGTGTGAAAATGATGTCTCATGCTCCCTGAACCACTCTTTCACAATTTGAGCCCGATGAATCCTGGCATTGTCATATTGGAATATGCCTGTGCCATTATGGAAGGAAAAATCCATCAATGGAAAAACCTGGTCATTTAGTATATTCAGCTAGGCAGCTGATCTCATTTTTTGGGCACATAACGTTGTTGAACTTAGATCTGTCCAACTGTAGCAACCCCAGATCATAACAGTTATCCAACGGAAGGCTCTGACCAATTTGCTTAGCTAAATCCAGGTGGTGAATTTTTTCGGGGCTTGGCAGTGTATATTCTAGTAAGTACATTGTTGGAGCCAGATGTGGTTGGTATCAAACTAGGTATTGAGTGCTGGTAGCGTATGATGTGTGATGGTGGCAATGGTAGGAGAGAGAGTAATGTTGTAAGACAACATTCTGTGCTTTAACCCCTTCGTGACGTGAGACGTACACTGTACGTCCCGCCACAAAGGGACCAAATGACTCGTCACGTACACTGTACGTGACGAGTTATTTGCTGCACTAGAAGGCTGGTAACCGCTGAGAATCAGCGGTTACCATTCATTAATGTATGCCTCATTATAGAGGCATCCATCATCCATTAATGAAAGGGTTAACCTTTTTCAGACACCCGATACCTTAATATCGGGTGTCTGAGAGTCAAAGCAGAGCAGGCACACATGCCGCCACACAAGCTATACTGGCTTTTTTTTTTCTTTCACTTTCAGGAATAGATACATAATGTATCTATTCCTGAAAGAAGAATGTTTGAGTTTTCTAATCGTTGTTGGAACAATCAGAAAACCAGTGACAGCTGAATCCTGAACTGCTGCAGGATCAGTGTCACTAACTTATTATCGGCTGTTCTGAAGTTTAAAGCAGCCTGATAATAACCAAAAATGTATTAATTTATCAAGCAGTAATAGTGAGATTAATTCACAATGACTGCTTGATATAATTAAATGAATAAAATAACATTTTTAAGTTTAAAAAAAGATAGTGAAAAGTGTAAAAAAAATAAAAATTTGTGAAAAGTGTAAAAAAAAAAAAAAAGTGTAAAAAAAAAAAGTGTAAAAAAAAATACAATAAGGGACAAATAAATGAATGCATTTATTGCATTTTTTTAGCTGTGCTGGTTTTGTAAAAAAATACTACAGATCAAAACTGGGAAAAAAGTGTTTTTTTAACGTTTTTTCCTCTTTTGTATATTTTATTTGTCCTAAGTGAGGCGTTAGACACACATATGTGATATAAATATGTAGCCCTATCTGTCCTCTAAAAAACAATATATAATATGTGTGGGTGCACTTTGTAAAGAAGTATATTACTGACGTGGAAGGATCACACAACAAAAATGTCAAAAGTGTTTCAGTCATTTAGGAACAGAAACTAAAAACAAGCTCAGTCATGAATGGGTTAAGGTGATGTCAGAATACCTGTGTTCATGTTTGTCAAAAACAAAATGTTTGATTGACATTATTTTCACTGGATTGGACAATTATCCAGCAGAGCGTGAGGCACATAAGACCTGTGCGTCGTCTACAAAGTTGCATATAGTTTAACACCATGTGGAATGGGTGACTGAAGAAGAAAATCACTGACAAAGTTCTTCTTTCTTAGTCACATACCTATCCCCACTCTACTGATCATACGAAGAAGGAGCAATCATTAGGTCATCTCTGTTACCCACATAAACAAAGTCTCTATGTTAGATTTGAGCACTGCCATTGCAATAGAGCCGGAAGGATTCATCCAACTAACCGCCCTCTCCCACTCTGAGTCTTAGTGGGCAGCATATTATGGGAAGCTAATATAAAGATAGGCTCCAGTTACTTTTATTGGCAGCATTAAAGGGTTACCTGAGTGTGATATGTGGTCATGATCAGGTAACCTATAAGAAGCATCAGTTCTGTGACGTCACAAGGTATCAGGAAACCGGGCAGCGTGTAATGACTGGCTCCATGCTCTCTCGTCACTTGGGTCACTTGGGTTGAGGTCAGTGCAGGCCAGTCAAGTTCCTTCACCCCAAACTTGCTCATCCATGTCTTTATGGACCTTGCTTTGTGCACTGGAGCGCAGACATGTTGGAACCGCTCTCTACGCACTGTTGTTGTGCCAATCTGAAGGCCACACGAAGTTTGGAGGTCTGTAGCTATTGACTCTGCAGACAGTTGGCGACTTCTGCGCACTGTGCGCTTTAGCATGCGCTGACCCCGCTCTGTCATTATAAGTGGGTGAGTTATATATATATATATATATATAGATTTTTCAGGGGGCTTTAAAATGGAACCATGCTTACACTGATCTAAGTTCTTATGCTCCTTTCCTTTGTTCATGTATCAAAAAACTTATTTTGTATTTCTGTTGTTTGCTTCTGAGAAATTATCTGACCCTGAATAACTCTCAAATGTCGCCTGGGTGGAAATTCAGGTTTGTTCAGATTGAGAAAAACCCAATGCATAACTTTGTCGGTATTATTGCCTAAAGTAGAATTTTTTTTAAAAGCAAAACACCAGTCAAAAATCATAATGTCAGCATCTTACCTATATGCCTCACATACTGTTTGTCCTACTTTACTGATGGGTAACCATAAGAAAAAATAGCTGTGCTACGTTGGTCACCTTGCCTTTAATTGGACAGAGAAGGTGCACCAGTAAAATTATGAGGTCATGCGTGTGTTCTCACCTTCTGTATGCATGTTTTTATTTAATAATTCCAACCAAAATGTTACCATCAGATTAAAATGATTGTATTGTTGTTAATTTTTCTACAAACGTCAAAGGGAGATTGCAAGTGAATAAAAAAACACATATGGAAAGAAAAAACACTGCAACTAAGCATTAATTATATTTGATTGTGCTGTGCTTTTACCTGCAATTTTTCATAATTGTATTAAATTGTATCAATTGTGTTAAACAGTATATTCTAAGTATTTACACGTTAAAAACATGGCACAAAAACTGATCTCCTCTAAGCACTAATTATTTCCCATGCAATGTAATTAGTGCTGAACTCCATGCTGGAGCTAACTGAATACATAGTTGACATGTACAGGTCAACATGAACTATTTTATCTGCTTTGTACTTGTTTTCATATCATACAGTCTTGTGATCCAAACAGGGCCGGCGCTACCATGCAGCTTCAGAGCGGCCAGGAGGAGAGAGCGCAGAGAGGTGTGATCAGAGCTGCCCCCCCCTGCCAGGAAGTTCTCGCCTGCAATCCCCCCTCCCGCGGGGGGCGCCAGCTCCCTTTCTCTTCTTGTCACCGGAGATCCTCTCAGGAGACAGTGAGGGGAGAGCTGCACTCGCAGCTCTTCCTCTCAGCTGTCACAGGAGTTCCAGTACAGTGCTGTGCTAGAACTCCTGTATTGGAGGTGACAGGTTCAATAAAGAGAGCCTGTCAACTCCATATGCTATCACACGGGGTTTGTTAGCTCCTATGTGATAGGAATAAAGTTAAGTAAAAAAAAATTGATAAAACATTATAAAATAAATACAAACTATGAAAAAATAAGTAAAACATAATAAAAATGATAAAAAGTAAAAGATAATCAGATAAATAAATATTTAAAAAAAGTAAAAAAAAGTGATAAAAAAGTTTTTTTAAAAAGGGGGGGTCGCAAAAATGCACCTTCGCCTGTGTAGGAAAAAATCCTTGCACCGGCCCTGGATCCAAACACCAAAGCATAGCATTCATTCAGTGACCTCACATTTCTTTACATCAGTAAAGCTCTAGGGCTTGGTCACTGACCTTCCCAAAGCCTGTGTATAGACAATGGAGAAGCAGCACGCTGTAAGGTCATCACTGCTCTCTCCAGGGGAGAACTGGATGATAGGGGGACATTTGTCTCCTGGGCTAAAACTAATAAAGTATTGTGGGTTGGTGACTCTGAGTAGAGATACCTCACCATTCAGACATGGATCAGAGGGGACCTGCAGTGTTTGCCCTGAGGCTTGATAAAGAGGCTGTGCCTCGAAACGCCTAGCCGTCACGATACAGCAAGCCCGTCTGTGCACAGCATCCACCTACTTAGACGTCTTGTCGAGACTCAGCCTGTCTGTCCGACTTCATTGTACACGCACCGAACATAGCCGTTCGCGGTCTCGTTCTCATAACCGCCGCGGTCCTCCCTCCTATAGCCGCCGTGGCCCGGCCTGGCCAGCCGTGCACGCGTGCCGCTAGGATTTCCCACAGTGCCCCCTCATCCATCCATCGCTGCAGCATCCTGCTTTGGATTCCCTCTAGATACCGGTCACTGATTCACCATCCTTGACATATTTGCTGACTTCCAACCGTAAGTTACACACATTTTTTCTTTCTCCAATGAATAGATGCCATTCAATATAAGTTTTTTTTAGGTAGTAGCGCTCTTTTCCTTTTTTTCTGTTTATATAGGGACCTGCAGTCAGTCACACATAGTGAACATTATAAAGCTACCTACTCCCTGTGCAGGCCTGTTATACAGGACTGAGTTTCATTGCTGCTTTGAGATGTCATGTGACTGATTGGCGAGGGCCACAAAGGAAGCTGGCGCTATGCCATAATACATCATTGGGACACCCAACTTTCACCATGTTCACCAGTACATGTGGCACCTTGACACACTTTGAGTGATGTACTGTAACTTCTTTAACTCACAGAAATCTGCCCCTACCATGAAAGGAACACCTTGGTTGTGTTTGCCCAAAGGGCCAAATATTCCCAGTTCTTATTTGCCTCTCTGCACCTTTAAAAAATACTTAAAGGAGAACTATGGTGTGACAATGAAACTGTCACACGTCGGCTCAATAGATCGGGAAGTGAGCGAACGCATCGATCATCTCCCTGCAGAGAGCCGTGACTGTCCGCAGGGATTCCCCCCTCTGCGATCCTCCAGCGCTGACTGGGGGAACGGACGGGGGAGGGGGCGGGCACAGCTGGCTCTGCCTCTAGATAGGCAGAGCTCGCTGTCATTCACGCAGCTGGGTGGATCTCGACAGCATTGTCGGGATCTGTCGCGGCTGCAGCGTTCGCGGTATACTGAGCTTTGGGTCACGGTAGGAGGTTAGTATATGTCCTCCCGTGACCCTTAAAAGAACTATGGAAAAACACTTACCCCATAGTTCTCTTTTAAGTACATGTGATATTTCAGTTTTTTCTTTTTATTAAATTCACAGACATTTCTAAAATTCTTTCTTCCCTCTGTCATTATGGAGTACTGAGTGTAGATTAATGAGAAAAAAAAGAATTTAAACAATTGTAGTATCAGAATGCAACATGACAAAATTGAAAAGTGAATGGGGTCTGAATACACTGGCACATACAGTATCATGTCCTGCTGATACCTTGTAGCTACTCTGGTAATAGCAAATACACATAAATGATCCAATTTATTGGCCCTCATAACTTGCATGACTTTTGTGAGATGACGAGCTACATGAATCGGACATAATGCTGGTTTTATGAATGCGACTTTTAGCAAACCATTTTGATCTTCTTTCGTTCTGGAAGCACCAATCACTCCGGCCTGAACACACATTTTTAGCATTCTCAGGCAATTCTGCTTTATTTGTAATTCAGAAGAATGCGTTTTTCTTTTGAAGACCACAACCTGAACATCTTTTTTACAAGCATTAGCCACCCGCAACATTCCAAAGTTTAAGTGATTTTTTTTTCAGGCAAATATTAACCGCAATGTGTCATGTGTTTCTGGGTCATTCGACTTTATTACTGAAAGGGTCACCTCAACATTTACCCCTCTCAGTGGTGCAGCTCAATCATTTTCTTTTATTATATGACATTCAGGAGCCATGGATATGAATAAGTGAGGCATGGTTAGTTAATGATAGCTAGGAAGATCAGAAGGGAATCTGCGAGGTGGGTGAAACCGTGAATGGCATCACAATTTTTGGATAGATGAAAGCGCTTCACTTACATCAGGAACTGTCAAAGTGACCGTGTCACCAGAGAATTCATTTCAGCAAAAATATTTCCATACAATTATATGTGGATTTTATGTATGTTATTTACCTGTAAAAGCTTTGATACAGGGAGGGAGAGGCCTGTGCTTCGGAATTGACTAGTCATATTCCTCATGTCTATTGGGCCTGCATTAGACATGATGACGTAAACAGGACTTAGACCGTTGTAGAATGGGCTGTGGCGACCGATCTAGCAGTCAGGCAGGACCAAGGGTTGGGTGAGTATTTCATCTTTAATATCATCCATAGACCAAAACGAGCAGTTAACCCTTGCAGTGTGGGGGTATTCGAGGGTGCGGGGAGGCGCACTGCTAGGGGTTTTCTTTGAAGTCTAAATACAGCTTCATTTTCATCTTTCCTATGAAGGAAGGTTGCTTATGTCATTCATGACCAGGGGTTAGTGATGCCTAAATGCTCAGGCCAAATCTAGCACTGTCGACAAAATGCAGATAGTACCATTTTGGGCCAAAAAATGTTGGTAGTGCAGATAGTACCAAAATGCAGATAGTACCAAAATGTGGCCGAAAAAAAAGTGCATCCCTAACTTTTTTCTCCCCACTGGGCGCCGGTCTGTATCCCCTCCGATCCCTGCTGCTCTCTCCGCCTGTGTCGGCCATGTGCGGGGCCCATGAGATCTGGATCAGTGGTCTGGGTTTCCAGTATGCTGCTCAGCAAGGTCTGCTAGGCTTAGGGCTGGGGGCACCATTACTGAAAAAAAACAGTTTATTTTTTATGTAGTAACCGGTCTGGATCAATGGATCAATGATATTAAGTGGAAACTGTGACAGGCAGCTTAGATGCCTCAGGCGATAAGAACTTCAAGTCTAGCTTCCTTTCATTATGACCTATTACCCTTTAAAGTCTGACTAGTATGTCACGTCTTACTAAAAATCTCTCTCTCAGGTTTCATGCGGAGAAGAACAAAACAAAAGCATTAATGAAGAAACCGCTCTCCTTATGGGAAGAAAAAAGCGTAATCATTCTTACCCACTACAGACCCATTATATGGTATCTCAATGTTATAAAAACAACTACTTTCTTTAACACAAAGTGTAAAAACTTAAACAAAAAGTCACATCTAAAAAATAAAAAAAATGTTTAAAGTCCCCCGCCTCCATGTACATTCACATGGAAACGCAAACACACATTGGGTGCACCTACATGCGAAAATAATGACTGCTAAATTGATGAGTGGTAAACGCTTTTAAAGTGTCGCCTATGGGCAATTTTGGGTACTATAGTTTTTGGCCATTTCACAGGCGCACACAATTTCAAGGCTCAACATGTTTTCTATCTATTTATCTGACGCAACCCCATCTGTTATGTTACCAAAAAACTGGGTATTACATTCTGTTTATGTCCAGTTTGTGTTGGTTTCCATAGGAACCAATACGTGTAAGTAAATATGATATAAAAGTTCTTAAATAGGAACTTTACCTTTATCTTCAAAATAACAGCAAAGGCACCTTAATAAATGTTTAGTAATGACAATCTACAAACAGATACCTCTAGATAATTGCCAGCTTTTTATTATTTGCATATCTTATTTCTCTTTTCTTTCCTATTCTTCTTACAGTGGCAATTTTTACTAAGGGCATATGAATCTAGGGTCAATCACGACGTCCAGCGTTGTCCACGATGATGATGACTTTTGAGGAAATAAAAAATGAAACAAGAAAAAATAAATAGTAAGACATAATAAAAAAAAATTAAAAAACGACGCCCGCTGACCCATCCACTCGTAACGAACTCCCGCTGCAGAATGGCATTCTGACAGATGCCGGCAAAATATAAACAATTGGGCAAAGTGTAAAACACCGCTAGCTCCGCCCAACTGTTTACTTTTGTCTGGCACCTGACAGGGCTTAGCTGTGAGCCATGATTGGGCAAAGTCATAATTACTTTTTCCAATCATGGCTCTTAGAGTGCACTGTGCCGTGATTGGGCAACGTCTTGCACCTGGCCTGTGGTCAGGTGCATTGCTTTGCCCAATCAGGGCTTCACGAGGCACTGTGCGGTGCGCAGTGCCTTTCGGGGCATTTGGCGGGGTAACAGCACGCCGAACGCCCTGATAGTTCGTGTGTTCGCCAAACACACAAACTACCGATGTTCATGTCGAACTGCTGTACGACTCGAACATGGAGACCATCCCTAGTGACTAGGACATGTGACCATGCACATCATCTCAGGGGAGGAAAATGACTTTCCCTGAGATCTCATGAGATTACAGGTTAGATTTCCCAGCAATGCTCTGGTGATGTAACCTTCCCAGGATGCAATGCTTCGGCACATCATTACATCAAATATGTTTGCTTAACTAATTAGGGTTGCCACCTGTCCAGGATTCACCCGGACAGTCCGGGTTTTGAATGCTGTGTCTGGGTTTCATGGCATGACACAAGATGTTATGCAGACAGGGGCAACCAAAATTAAGGTAGGTGCTACTGGCCCCCCACTGAAAACAGTCTCAACTGTGATATTTGCATATGAACGGGTGGTGCTATTTACATATGATTCAGCTACGACTTATTCTCCCAAAAAAAGTCAGTGCGTCGCTAGAGTGTTCAGGTTTCGATTGAAGAAAAGGTGGCAACCCTATAACTAAGGTAAGATGATTTCATATCAGAATGCAGAGCTGCATGCTGAGGTGATTTTTAGTGAAAGGGGGGTAAAGGTCAAATCTAATTGTGAATATCCTGCAGGTGTGTGATCCTTATAGACAAAAGACAGACACGGAGAGACTAAGCGGAGGGGCTACATGACTGGGGGGAGGAATAGTCCCGGGAGAAAGGGTTAAAAATAAAATGGGAATGGCTGCTCTTACCTGATTGGATGTGGGAGTCAGGTGTCCGGGAGGAGCCGCATGGGAAGGAACTGCGAGGGCTGAGGGACGTCCTCTTTCCGGAAATTGACGAAGGAAGCAGGTTGTCCCACCCTCCCTCCCTGAATTTTGTGGTTATGGGGGTTTCTTTTGTCACGACAGCTTGGCGGGTTAGGGGGTCTTTGGGGGGTCTACAGCTTATCTTCAGTCGGTTCAGTTAAGATTTGAAACTGAAAGAGAGAAGCTGATTGGTTGCCGTGCACAGCCGCTCCAGATTTTGCCTGCTCCAGTTTTAACAATTCCCCCTCAAAGTGTTAAAATTCAGTTTTTTCCAATTTTCATCCGATATCATTTACTCCTTTAATTTCTTAGATTAGAGTTTGAACTCTTTTAAATCCTTTTTATTGGTTATCCTGTGGTGCTGAAAGCTGCAATCCATTCATATAAACAAAGTAGTCTTTCCTGCCACATATACAAAGGGCTGGTACTCGTTTGAAACACATTTTAATAAATCGCATAAAAACAGTGTATAAAACACAAATCGCAAGAAAATATTATAATGCCCTAATGTAGGACGTACACAGTCAGCCCCAAAAATAACATGACCTAGTCAACTGTGACTTTTAAATATTCAGGCTCCACTCAGAATTGTTCTTATTCCACCAGAATTTGGAAAGGAACTCAACCACCGGGGTAGAGAAGATGTCATCGTGCAAAGGGATGTGATTGACCACAATTGTTGGGCACATAAATGCATAGATCCAGTCCCAGATGGAGGCAGTGGTTCCTTTATTCTGAAGGCACTTTGGAAGGAGCTGTTTTGCACAGTGCACATGTGAGTGTAGTGGTTTTATATGTATATAAATAATCAGAGCTTCAAGTATGTCCAGACAAATCTTTCTTCTTAGTTTTGGAAACAGTGGGGAAAAATGAGGCCCCTTTCACACGGGCATTCGGGTTTGCCTGTCAGTTTTTCATGCAGATCTTATCAGAAGCCCAAGGTCAGTATAAATGGATGGGCATAATTTTACATCAGATTACCCCGACTCTTGCCAGGTCAAGAAAACCAAACAGAAGAGAGTTCCGTTTTGACGCGACGGATCGGGGGGTAATCTGATGTAAACGGACACATGTCAGTTTACATCTCACTCCCCATAGACTCACAATGTTCCGGTAATTCCAGTTTTTTCCTCCATTGCAAGATGGAGGAAAAAACTGGAGGGACACGGTTGTCACAATGGTGACATCCATTCGGATCAGCAGGGGATCCATGCATGAATCCACTACTGATCGGAACTGAAGGCGCCTGTCTGAAAGGGGCCTTAAAAGTCCTGTTGAGCTTAGCTGCTGTCCAGAGCTTTGTTAAAGGGATTTATCCTCATTTCCTCAATGTTTTACCACACAGGAAGAGAAAATCAGAAACATAACACAGTAATAAAATCTATTTTTCCTCAGTATTTATTTTCCCTCATAACTTAGCTCAATCACCCAGACTCGAGCCATAATCGTAACACAAGTCCAATATAATAACAAACCAGGGATCCCAACCTGAAAGAAGCCATTTCAGGGAGGTGTCCTTCTCATTTCAGGGAGGTGCCCTCTACGCCCCCCCCTATCCGGGTTAGGGGGGCTGGGAGAGAGCACCCCCCTGAAATGATGGCAGATAGCACAGGAAGCAATAGCTTCTTTGCTATCTGCAGGTTTTTTTTTTCTGATTTCGTTTTTAGTATTCTGACAGCTGCAGTCGTCAGAATATAAAAAAAAGGCATAAGAATGCATAGCTAGATTCCTATTGGCTATTGCACTTTGCAATAGCCAATAGCAAACTAGCTATTGCACCCGCCCTCTGCTGCTTTCAATCACCAGAAGAGGACCTGATAGAATAATTCAGGTCCCCCTCTGCTGATTGACAGCAGCAGTGGGCGGGTACATTACCTAGTTTGCTATTGGCTATTGCAAAGTGCAATAGCCAATAGGAATTTAGCTATAGATTCGTATGCCTTTTTGTTTCTTTTCTGACTGACGGTCGGGCCGCGGCTCCCGATGTCAGAAAAGAAAAAAAAAAAACGATTGCAGGGAAAGGTTTATCTGCTCGATCGAGCAGATAAACCTTTCCGGGAGGAAGTGTTTCTCTCCCGGGTGGCCGGGAGCCGCTATCCAATAGCGGGAGACTCCCGGAGCGTCCGGGAGAGTTGGGATGTCTGACAAACACTGTCCACCCACATATGTAGGCGACAATACCCCCAACAAGGATAGCCGCAACAAAGGGAGGGAGGGTGAGGTGAGTTTCCTTGATGAAGATCACTGCTGACAAGAGCTTCTGTCAGAAAATATTTAAAGGTAAGTCTATCAGCTGATTGGTTGTTTGTTTTCCCGCCATAACTCAGCTGTGAATCACATATAACATCAGCTGTGAAATCTTCCTAGTGACAGCAGTCTCCAGGCATTTCTGAGGGGTGACCTGAAACAGCAGGGAGGAGAGAAGCTAGGGATACACTGAATTTTGGGACGCATTATCTGCTGTCATGTTACTTTCGGCAGTATGCCAAAAGTGGCATTTTCAGCTGAAATGTTTCAGCAGCCAAAATTTTGCTGCATTCCTAATGTTTTGAACAGTTTTAGCCCTCATTCACACGAGTACGGCCACCCGCACCCGCACGGACGTGCAGTTTGGGTGAGCGTAGGGCAGCGTACGACCACGTACCCCCATAGAGAAGAACAGGCTGCTGCATACAAATCACACACAGCACCTGTCCTTCCCGGGAGCAGCACGATACGGCCGTTACACCACTGCATGCACGCAGCACGGATCTGTACGGGCCGGCTGTTACTCGTGTGAATAAGGGCTTAGAAAATGACGTGCTTCAGATTGAAAAAATGGTTTAAGTAGCAATTTTATGTTTTATTTTTTTTAATGAAAGTTGAGTTTTCTTTCAAGATAAAGGACTCACGGCCGCGCCGACAAAACGGCAGGAAAATGTCACTTTCGGCATTTAGCCGAAAGTGCCATTTTCGGCTGGCGCCCCCCTTCGCTTTTCGCCCGTGCCCGCGCCCCTGCTGCACCCCCCGTTGTTACGCCACTGCATCTACTTCACTTTCATTTTGAACTCAAATTCAGTCCTGAACTGGTGTGGCCGTGTCATAATTGTATACAATACATAGAGATCACATAACTGTATATATAACTATAGGGTAAGTACTATGTAGAGAGGTGGTGGATGGGGTCAGGAGCTGTCGGCATGGCAGGGTTACGATCTACCTGTCACATGGCTGCAATCCATGAGTAGATCACAATCGACAGGGTGCCGATGCTTGTTAAGGTTAAGTGGGCATTTCCACTACAATAAAACTGGACTGGAATGTTCCCATTGTTATCTGAGATCTTTTCAGTGGCAATGCTCTAATAATTCCCATAGCTCTAGTTATGGATTAAAATGCTGTTTGGAATTTGTACTCTGAATAGGATTTTGTATGCAGCACATATCCATTTCATGGTTTTGTTTTTCTCATGTGATATAGAGTGCAGATTTCTAGGTAATATAACAACTTATTAGAGTATAAATGATGTAAACCAGAGAAATCCACTGTTAATAATACTAATACAGTAAACTCCCCATTGTCCAGCATTCAAGCAGCATCCAAGCAACCGGCAAAAAAAAATCGAGGACATTTTTTTTTTTCTAGTGACTTGATACACATAAAAAAAAAATGCTGGGTGCTTGGTGCACACAATTTTTTTTTATTTATTTAGTCGCTAACTAAATTCTTTGTTTACATCTTGCGGTTAGATTCCACGGTCGGCAGCAGAATATAAACAATATGGAGAAAAAGCAATAGCTAATAGCAGGCTGGCTATTGTGCCCGCCCACTGAGCAGAGGAGCGGACCTGAGAGAGAACGTTCTCTCTCAGGTCTGCTACTGTTCTCAGTGGGTGGGGTTTCAATAGCCAGCCTGCTATTGGCTATTGCAATTTGCAATTGTCAATAGAAGACTGGCTAAAGAAACCCCACCCACCAAGCAGTGGAACAGACCTGAGAGAGAATTTTCTCTCTCAGAGCAGCTTCTTAGCTAGCTGGCTGGGGTTTCAAACCTGGCTATTGCTACTGGCTGCTTTCATTTACCTGTCGGCTGCGGAAGATACCCGGCAGTTGAATGAGGCTGGGGAAGGGGGGGGGGCCATGTGGGGGGGGGGTTTGGTTGCTTGAGACTATTAGCTCTCAAGCAACCAGAAACTATATTTATCCAGCACCTATAGATCCCCGTGGGTGCTAGATAACTGGGAGTTTACTGTACTTAATTTATATGCTGATTAACCTTTATTTGACCACACAAATAGACTACGTCAAAAGTATTTCACGTTTGCAGTGGAACGGAAATGTTTTTCCACATGTCCGATCACACTGAGGGCGGGGAGGGGGGGGGGGGGGGTGTAAGCGGTGCCATTGAATTCAATGCATCGCCACGCCCCCTCCCGCCCCCAGAACGCAGCGGGAAGTTTTGTGAGTGAACGTGGTGCATTCCAGCAGCTACCGCTCTGGAACGCACTGCTTTCGGTGTGAACAAAGCTTCAGTGGTGCCAGGCGCCTGCTGTAGCTGCGCAATGTAAGACCCCGTTCACATTGAGCGATTTATCGCGCGGTAATTCCCGCGATATCGCGCCAATTTACCGCG
The DNA here is from genome assembly GCF_000935625.1 of Nanorana parkeri. Taxonomy (NCBI): domain Eukaryota; kingdom Metazoa; phylum Chordata; class Amphibia; order Anura; family Dicroglossidae; genus Nanorana; species Nanorana parkeri. The sequence continues at coordinate 355,698 of NW_017306477.1, read as the reverse complement.
CGATATAGCTCTCCAGTGCTTCTCAATGGGGCAAAGGGTCCTGCTGTCGCGGGTCGTGTGTCGCTACAGCAGGACCCTTTTTGGAGCGGATTTAGCCGCGATTCAAGCTTGCTCAATGCAAGCATTTGCGCGATATCGCGCAAAATGCAAATCGCGTGACAAACGCGCGATGTGCGAACCGCTCAATGTGAACGGGCTCTTAGGTCTCGTTCACACCTAGGCGTATTGCATATGCGCGTCTGTCGCGCGACCGTCGCGCGTTTTCTTACCGCGATTCGCGACTAACGCGCGTTTCCGAAGGCTACTTGGCTGTATCCCAATGGAAACGCGCAACAAAACGGCCCAAAGTAGTACATGTACCTTTTCAGGCGTGGGCCGTTTTGTAGCGCGTTAGGGACGGGGGAAATACGCCAAGGTGGCAACGAGACCATTGAATACAATGGGATTTATATTTTTGAGCGTTTTGTAGAGCGTTCGTCGAGCGTAGAACGCGCTACAAAACGTTCAGATGTGAACGAGGGCTTAAGGGGTGGTGTAATTGCAGGAATAGGTCATCAGAATATACAAACGGCTCTTATGTCAACTGTATATTGAGCTTTTGTCTGGAGTTTAGGTTTATGTAGAATCCAGTATGTTGACTCTCGTAATACGTAGCTTAGGAATGAAAAACAAGTACAAATGTTAATCAATATCCTTCTGTTAATAAGTAAATTTTTAATGTCACAGGTAGTATATAGTTAGGTACAAACTTCATTTTATCATTCGAGAAGTCATCTTTGTGCTGCTTTTATTACAATCCACCTAGACTAGTTGACTTGCTTGATTGGGAAACTCCTCGATCAGTTGAGGAGTTGATTTCTTTAAAGAAATCTCAAGTCAAATTAACCACTTCAGGCAGGTGGCTGTTAATAAACATCCGCCTCCTGAAGCGGTTTTACCAAGAAAATGGTCTTTGTACCGTTGTAAACAGCCGGCGATGGCTGTTCATATAGAGGTATTTTAGTGACTATACACTAGATCGCTTGTACCGTGCAGTGGAGTGTGCTCCGCCCCCGCCGCCGGCTACCCTAGGCTCCGATGTTCCCGTGCAGGTCTCCCCTCATCCCCTCACTGGACCCGGAAGCCATACGTATTACATCACTTTCGGTGTCACTGTGCGCATTCTCTGGCTCCACCACGAGGAAGCATGCAGCCAGCTTCCTTGCCAATCAGGAAGCCGGGCGGTGGGTCATGACCTGCCTCCTGGGTTCCTGGTTGGCTAGTAAGCCACTTTCACTTGTCGCTAGGCAGCCTGGCTTCCTAACCAATGAGGAAGCCAGGCAGCATGTCATGACCCAGCTCCCGGCTTCCTCATTGGCTAGGAAGCCAGCTTAATTTGTTGCTAGGCAGCCTGGCTTCCTTACCAATCAGGAAGCCGGGTGGCACGTCATGACCCACTTCCCAGCTTCCTGATTGGCTAAGAAGCCAGCTTCACACTGCCTAGTGACACTGCGAGGCAGCCTGGCTTCCTGACAAATCAGGAAGCCAGACGGCAGGTCATGACCCACCACCCAGGTTCCTGACTGATCAGGAAGCCAGGGTGCATCGCAGTGTCGTAAGGAAGCTTTAAGTTGGTGTTCTTTCGATAGAACACCAGCTTCCCAGGCAATCAGGGAGCCGGGGCCACGGTAACCGGTATTCGGTATCGGAAAGTACTGAAAAAAATATCGATACCGAAAAACCGGTATCGGTGCATCCCTACTTTCTACCCCTCTCTTTGCCCTTTGGGTTTCCCCTGCCCAAGAATTGTGTTTATACAAAGTTTCACTTTACAAGATATTTTACGAGGCCATATAAGTTGCTATCGCGCTGGGCCATATTAGCTGTTTACCGATGGATGATGTCACTGCTAGCTCTGCCCAATTGTTTATATTTTACCGGCATCTGTCAGAATGTCATTTTGCAGTGGGAGTTCATTGCGTACGGACGTGTCAGCGGCGTCGGTTTTTGTTTTTTTACATTTATTTATTTTTCTTTTTTGAGTTGACATTGTCGTGGACAACGCTGGATGTTATATATATGTATATATATATATATTTTCTTAACTTTTTTAAACATTTTATTTTTAATGCACTTATTTAAATAATTGTTAAACTTTCTTTTTTTCATTTGTTTAAATGTTTTCTATTCTGCTTACTACCTTAGAGTTAGCGAGCAGAATAGCCGAGCCAAATGATGCTCGGCGGCATTCGGTTATTCACTCACTGTCGTTCGGCCTCTATGAGAATGATAACAGTGAGTGAACTGCCGGAGCTTCGGCATTGCCGATCCAGATGTTGGATCGGCTGAGTCGAACGGCTTCTGTACTTCGGCTCAGCTCAACACACAGAGCATGTTCGGCTGACCGAAGGCAGCTGATGTAGGGCTGATTTTAGCCTTTGTTTGGCTGAAATCAGCCATACTGAGCAGAAGTGAATAGACTAACGACGCTCGGCTCAATTTGCTTCAGCTCGGTTGTTGATTTGGCAGCTTTGTGAATAACCCCTTAAGTTTTCATATGCCCGGAGTTCTTCTTCAAGTATAAACACCATTCACAGCTATATATTTACATTGTATGATTTTAAATAGCTGTCTTCTGCATGCTGCCTCTTCCCCAGTGAGCTTTCAATCCTCTCCCAGTCTCTAGTGTGGAAACCATCAAAACAGTTACTGCCTACCAGTCAACAAAACACATAGATTTCCCTGCAGGGGAAGAAAACACACCCTGCTCAACCTACCGTATGTGCTCTTATGAAATGTCTGAGAGCTGCTGAGAGCTGCTGCTAGAATACTGAGCTGTGTTTAAAATGTACAGCAATAAATCTGATCGGTGATTAATCCAGACATTGTACATTCCCAGTTATGTTCTGTCTGCTTGAAGATAAGGGAGCAGCTCATAATAGTAGGGAATAATAGGGTGATGCTCTGCAGTATCTATTACAGACATTTAATCAATGCTTGTTAAAGAGAACCTGTCGCCAGACCATTGATTTAACCACTTCAAGACCAGGTGTTTAGACCCCCTTCCTGGCCAGGCCATTTTTCAGTGTTCAGCGCTGCAGTACTTTGACTGACATTTATTCCGTCCTGCAACGCTGTACTGAAATGAATTTTATACATTTGTTTTGGGGACAGATAGAGCTTTCTTTTGGTGGTATTTAATCACCACTGGGGTTTTTATTTTTTACTATATTAAGGAACAATTATTGAAATTTTGGGGAAAAAACGTTTTTTCCCCCATTATGTTAGGAAACAATGATTATTACCCATATTTTTGGTAAAATATAAAAGACCGGGTCACGTCGGGTAAATAGACACCAAACATGTCATGCTCTAAAATTGTGCGCACCCACGAAATCGCAAAAAACTACCATACCCAAAATTGACCATGGACGACGCTTTAAAAGCTTTTAGAGCTCATCAGTTTAGTGTTATCAGCGATTCATGGCCCTAAAACTATTGCTTTAATTTCCGACGTTCGCGACGATATGTAACATGTGCGGCGTAATAAGCGAAATCGTCGTTTTCGCACGTAATCACAGCGGAGCCCGGGACCAGCTTGACAGCGGGAGGGGGGGAGCCAGGGAAGGGGGGGCGCACATCACGGGACCTCATACAAGCGATCCGCTGGCTCAATAGACGGCGGATCGCTTGTATATTAACGGGCATCTCTGCCTGTTTTCAAATAACGGACATTTCCCGCACGCACGCCCAGCGACGCGTGCGAGAGCGACGTGGCTGAGCGGACGTCTAAAGACGCCCGCTCAGATCCAGAGAGCTCCTGGCCGGCCGTTTTTTTTACAACGGCCGGCCGGGAAGTGGTTAAGCAAAATCTTTCCATAAGATTATATGTGCATTCAAGTAGAACTGAAGCAAAACATTTTGGCGGGTTTTGTACAGAGTAATGAAGGGTTATACACCCTGTCAGCTTTTTTCCCCATTTGTGTCCTAATAGGGAGATTTATTTTCACTTCCTGTCCAATAGCCACAACAGGAAGTGAGAGGAAATCCCTGGTGGTCAGCAGGGTCACCAGAACTAGCGTCCACATTGGAAGAGTTCCCATCTATTACTCTTCTGATGACAACCCAAAATTTGGGATTTTTTTTACTTCTCTTTAGTAAATATACTCCTGTGACCCAATGTCAGCATCTGCGGTGATAATGGTCACCAGGACAAATAGAGAGGGTGAATCTCCCCAAAGGGAACACAGACAGCAATAAAAAATATGGTGGGAGTTCTAATCCCTCCCATTCTATCCAAAACTAAAAAGAATTTTTTTGGCTTCAGTTGCACTTTAAAAGAGAACTATGGTGCAACCCTTTTTTCCCATAGTTCTCTTTAGAGTTATGTAAGGACATATACTAATGTCTTCCTGTGACCCAAAGCTCAGTATATAGCGGGCTATTGCCTGCTTTATCCTGAGAGTGACGCAGCCGGGACAGATCCCAACAATGCTGTCGAGATCCACCCAGCTGGCCGATTGACTCTCTGCAGGGAGATGATCGGGAAGTGAGTGAGCGGCGCTATGTTTTCGCTCACTTCCCGATCAATAGAGACGACGTGTGACAGTTTCAATGTCACACGTCATCTCTAGCTATGAGGATGAGTGTAATTCACTCACCTCATAGTTCTCCTTTAAAGTATTATATGCTTATTATTTACCTGTAGAATCCGCCCATCCAAAAGCCCTGAGAATGCTGTTGGGGGAATGGACTCTTTCTGAAGAATACTAATTTGCTTGCTAGTTCAAAGGCACATTGCAAGTTAGGGGGTTTTCTAACCCATATTTAGGGTGTAACATGAAACATGGTCACATCCCCAACCTACTACCATCCTAGGGTTGCCACTTTTTCTTCACGCGACGCGCAGAAATTTTTTTGGGAGAATGAGCCGTGGCATGTTCATATGTAAATAGCGCCGCCCATTCATATGTAAATATCACAGTTGAGACTATTTTCAGTGGGGGGCCAGTAGCCCCTATCTTAACTTTGGTTGCCCCTGTCTGCCTGACATTTTGTTTCTGGTTTTCTGCTGCCATGAAACCCGGACACAGCATTCAAAACCCGGACTGTGCGGGTGAATCCTGGACAGGTGGCAACCCTATACCATCCCCCTAATCTCTTAAATCTTAGGTTCTTCCTAAGAACAGGTTACTGTCACTCTTTGAATTTAGTGCAGCTCTGCATGGTTCCACCCGCACAGCCATGTCTTCACTGGATCTGTATATGGAGAGATTACAAGTCTTGTCTGCCACAGCGGCAGTGGGACTTGTAGTCCTAATTGGAGAACAAGTGTAATGAAATTGCTGCACTTGTAGTTCATTCATATTTCATCCCTTAATTGAAAGCATGTACCTTCACAGACCCGGGCACGTGATTCCAAACCCGGGTTGTACGGGTGAAACCCGTACGGGTGGCAACCCTATACCTCGGTGTGGACAAGGGCTGCGAAAAAGGGTCTGCAGGAGCCTGAGAACTAATCACAGCTGCAATGCTTTACAGGCTCCGATTAAAACAAATAATAAATACACATTTATATAATTAATGTGTGTGCATTTATTATTATTATTAGTATTATTTTATTTTTAATTTTTTTCCAAAGCTTTCTAGTTGCCTTTTAGTTGGTGACTGCATCTCTTTAACTACAATCCGCCTTGGCTATGGGGTCTGCTTCCCTACTATACACAAACAAACACTAATTTATATTTGTGAAGCAGTCATGGAATGCATTTATTATCTGTGAATTCCAAAGCATTTTATTTGCAGTTTCCATTATTGAAAAGTCCACTGTAACCCCTTTGAGTTAGAAAAGGGCAGTCACCAGCGTGCCCCATTTCTTGTCCACAGGTATATTAAACTGTATCTAAAACCAATTTATTTGTAATGTTTTTGATAGTGTAGGGAAGGATTAGAACCAATGTCATATGTTTTTTGCTGAATCGTAGAAATTCAGAATTTTCTCCACAGGAAATCCTGTCTGACACTGGGGTCAGATTGTAAAGCAGGCTGCAAACAGCTGCCCCTCCCTGTGATTCTGTGTAACATGATCACTAAACACCAGTTCTGCCTTTACATCGCCGGTTTAAGTAGTAACCAGCATGCTCTGTTGCAGCAATTTTTTCTATTCAGCCTGGCTTCCTGACCAATCAGGAAGCCGGGCAGTACGTCATGACTCGTGTCACGGCTGATCCAGACAGCCCGGATTGCAGGCAGACACGGCCCTAGAAAAAAGTGAAGCCGGCTTCCTAGCCAATCAGGAGGTGGGTCAGAACGTGCCGCCCAGCTTACTGATTGATTAGGAAGCCCGGCTGCCTACCAACTGAAGCTTGCTGCCTAGCCAATCAGGAAGCTGGGCAGCATGTCATGACCCGCCTCCTGGCTTCCTGATCCGGCCTCCAACAATGTCTGAGGGACAGTGAACTGGCCCCCCGTTTAAAAAGTTTGAGGACCCCTGATCTAGAGAGTCAGAGCCAGCTGTCAATCAGGCAATGGGGTGGATCTAAATAATATTGTCAGGATCCTTCCTGTCTGCAACATGGCTCTGCACCGCAGATGCTGACATTGGGTCACAGGAGTATATTTACTAAAGAGAAGTAAAGCCCATAAAAAGGCTTCACCTTACTTACTTTACTATAAATACACTTTAAATTTACAGTGTAAGCATTGTTTCTGCACAGGAGAAGCTATTTTTCCTACATTCTTCCTCCAGACTATTGTCTGTATTACCAATCTGCAGTCTGAAAGGTTGTCGGGAGCCAGTTCTTAAATGCAACTTGAAGCCATTTAACGAGAGGATGACATTTTTAGAAGAAATGCTGATCCTTCGACATTGCATGGCATTTTCTAGATGACTACAGTTGAGCTGTATAGGAAGCAAGGTTCAACAGAACCTTTGTTCTGTTTCAACATAGTTAAAATGCTGATATTAGCTGGCTCAGTTGGACTACACAATCCTAAACAAAACCGGTAAAAGACACACCCATGCTGATGCATTTGCTTCCAGACCAAGCCAAGCCATCTGCACTTGTTAAACAACCACATCAGAATGTCCCTGTATATAAAATGTTGGAACATTGGAACATGAAGAGGAGAGTAAGTAGATCCAACTATTTCATCAGAGCGTTGTAACACAACTCTCTGAAGTTTTACATAACATGCAGTGGTATAGGACTACAAAGAGATAATAAATGTAAGACTTTATTTGTGTTTTACTTAACTGGCTCTTTTAACAGAAAGGGTTGTTACTCTAGAAACCTAGATCCCAATCATTACAGCCTTTGCTATATTATGTTAATAACAACAGCTTGACTACATACAGTATGTAAAGGCAAACACAGGAGGTCATGGTACATTTATTATCAGCTATAAATGTCTGTGTTTAAAGAGTTCTTTTTCAGCTGGACTCTTGAACCCAATAAACTTCATGCTTTGATTCATATATTATATAATGTACCCAAACGTCATCGTAGACATACAAACATCTTTCAGAATATTGCTGGTTGAAGATTGAACTTCAGCTACCTTTCACAGGGAATACCAAACCTCTGCACACATAACTGGTTTGGGTTCATGTTGGCTGGTCATGGACTAGGTGGTGCAGAGCCTTATCTCCTGTTCCTGGGGACACTGATCTGTCATTAAACAACAACTGGGCGGAGCCGGCCGGGACATCACGGGCGGCTTCGCCCAGTTGTTTTAATTTGCCCGGGACCTGCTGGAAGACTCTGGCAGGTGCCGAACAAATGTAAACAGTTGGGCGAAGCTAGCGGTGATGTCGCCGCTAGCTCCGCCTAGTTGTTTATATTTTGCCGGCATCTGTCATAAGGTGCCCATACTCCTGACGATTATCATACGATAATCGCAGGTGTTCCCGTGATCGTACGATAATCGGCAGTTGTATGGGCAGTGTGCGACCGCATTTACTGTACGGTTGCACGACTTTTGTCTTACGAGCATGCTAGAAAACCCGCCACAAATCGTACCATTTTCGGCGGGTTGGTAGCGCGATCGCAAACGAAAGCCGCACACTGCTCGCTCAGCATTGCAATCATCGGCAATGTGATGATCGCAAGTGCGACCTGCCTGTCCAAGATGGGCAGGTCCCACGAAATTTGAATCACCTTACAACCATCGCACAACGAAAGTCGTGCGATGGTTGTAAGGTGTATGGACAGCTATATTCTTCATTCTATGGCGGGAAGTCGACATGTGCGGTCGGGTCGGCGTGTGTCGTTTGTTCATCGGGATTGATCGGGAATTGTTTATTTATTATTTTAGATTTTTATTTTGCTGAGTCGTCGGCCTTGTGGACAACGCTGGACGTCGTGATTGACCTTAGGATTACGTTGGTGGATCCATTTTTGTTTTTTTGTTTTTTAAATAAAGGACTTGTCAAAAATCCTTTGTTGTGTTTTTATTTCAATTAAAGGATTTTTGATTAAAGTCTGGTGTTTTTATTTTACTTTTATTTAACCCTTTAGTGAATGGGTAGGGGTATAAGTACCTCTTACACGTTCACAAGCGGAGGGCCACATCTGGGTGTCCCTTTATTAAAGGGGTACCCTGATGCGAATAAGCCCCCCCCCCCCCCCCCCCCTCGGCACGGGGACACCCTCCCAATGCCGAGGGCACGTGGCCTGGTAAGGCGCAGGGAGGGGGGGCACTCGACCGCCCCCCCCCTTTCCTGCCCTGCCGGGCCAGTGCTCGGATCAGGGGTCTGGTAGGACTGATAGGGGGGAACCCACTTCTTTTATCCATTATTTTGGAGGCTGGGGTTCCCCCTTAACATTCCTACCAGACCTAAAGGGTCTGGAATGGATTTGGGGGGGAACCCCATGCACTTTTTTGGGGATCTCAACTGTGGGGGGGGGTCCCTCCTAAAATTCCTACCAGACCTAAACGGCCTGGTATGACTTCTGGGTGGAAACCCACACTTTTTTTACTGGGTTTTTTTAATAGGGGTCCCTCCTAATTTTAACTTTTCTTTTTTATCATTTGTTTAAATTTTTTCTATTCTGCTCACTTGTTATACTAATGCTTTAAATAAAGTTTCCTTCAAATATCAAATTCAAGGGATGATCTCTAGTTCAGACTTAATGACTGCTGCTGCCCTGCTCTCCACCTTTAGCAGCCACCATCTGGTAAACTTTATATGCTTGCTGCTTACTCGGGTGCCTCAGGTTAATGTATTATGTAGCTTGACCAACACCAGCAAAGACTAGATAAAGAAAGCCAGCACATAGCTAGGATGGTACTTGAGAGATGGATCAGGCATAGGGTGGTTGAGGTCAAGCCAAGGATCAAACCAGCTGGTCTGATCCAACGCCTAAGAGTCGGACAAAGTGTTGTCAGGAATCAGATCCAGCCAACCTTGGAGATGCACTAGGGAGGTAACCTGGCCAAGGGAGAGAGTAATCAGACACAAAGCTCACAGCAAGTGTCAAAGTAGGCAAAGTTTACTCAGAATAGGACGGGGCTGGCAACAGTAGGCCAGCAAAGAAGACAGTACAAGCAAAAACGAAATTGTAACTATACCCTGCAGCAGGTGTAATGCTTATTTCAATAGACTGGGTAGCCTAAAGCACAGAACATTAAGGGATCTATGTATACACTACCTGCAGAGCCATTCGCCCTGCGAATCTCTGTCAGCGTTTGTTTTGTGCTAATAGAAGCAAAAACAAACGTTCTTAGTATAGTGCATCTGGACGATCTGAGTAAGCACAGAAAACCCAGCACCTCTTAAATGTGTTCCTTTGGCCAAATAATAATAGACAGCTTTTCACAAGACACTGAATGTGAATGTCAGGTAACAGAAGTATTATATGAAGGTGCGGTTGCTCTTTTGTGTGTATGGTCAGCTGTAGAGACAATTAGAGCTTTGGCTAATTTTCTATATCAACAGGACTGTGTATTACATCACTTCCGGTGTCACTTTGTACATTCTCCGGTTCTTAGAGCCAGGAGAAGAAGCTAGTGAAGCAGATCTCTGCTTCATTAGCTTCTTTGGGGTCCCTAGGTGACATTAGGGGTCTGAAAGACCTTTGATGTCTTCATAAAGAGGACCTGTCATGTCCGATTTGCTTTTACAAGGGGCTTGTTATACCCCTATGTGATCGCAATAAAGTTGAGTGTAAAAAAAAATTAAAAAATGAAAGCACCCAACTTGTTACATATAGCCGCGAATGTCAGAGTGTGAGCAATAATTCTAGGGCCATCAACTGTTAACACTAAACTGATGATTAGTAAAAGCTTTTAAAACGTCGCCTATGGAAAATTTGGGGTATTGGTATTTTTTTTGCGGTTTCATAGGCACATGCAATTTTAAAGCTTTACCCGACCTGTCCCCATCTTTTATATTTTACCCAAAAATTGGGTATTATGTTCTGTTTCTGTGCACTAAATTTCATTTTAGTGTACTTTAGTGTACTTTACATCATAATAGAGCAGTGGTTCTCAACGTCTGTAACCTCAGGACCCACATTTGTCCTTGGTCATTAATTGGCGACCCAAGTCGCACTGCAATGGAACGCACTGCATTAGAGTATCACGCGTTCCTGTGCGGGTGTATAAACTTTGGGTGGTAGGTGTGTTTGGGGCACCATGCACGGTAGGTGCGATTGCGTGGTACAGTGCATTAATCGCACGGTACTATGTGATTAGTGCACTGTACTAGTGTGAATGGGACCTCAAAATCACTGACATACATACAGTACATAACCACAGATCTCACACACACCTACGCACCCCAAAACATATTTCATTTTTTTTTTTAAGATCCACCCAGTCTCCCTACCTTATGAGAACTGGAGTGGATCCTCAGCCCACACTGGGGTCCAGTGTGGGCTGCTGCGCAGTGACAGAGCTCCAGCCATATGTGCTCTACTTGCTCGCCCTGTCGAGGTGCCTGGAGCCAGAATGTGACATCACCATGGCACCTCTATAGGACAAGAAAAGGAGCTGTAAGCAATGCACATATGGATGGAGCTCCCTCACAGCTATAGCCCCATACCATCCCACCTCAAGCTGACACTTGGGGCCAGGCAGCTTATTTTAAATGGCTGCTTGGCGTGAGAACTGACAGTTCTGTGCTAGGGGGAGGCAGAGGAGCCTCTCACCTAGAAAAGTGGAAGGCATGCGATGACCAACTGAACACAGGGTCGCGACCCACTTTTGGGTCACGACCCACCAGTTGAGAACCAAGGTAATAAAGGATGAAGCACAGCAAGAACTCTTCCAACAACCCCCAGCGGTACTGGCCTTGATGCAACCACGCAACATCAGACATAAATTAATTAGAAGTGCACCGAAATGAAAATTTCACAAGCAAAACAAAACCGAAATGAAAAAAAATGTCAGGCCGAAACTGAAAATGTTTTTTATTTTAACATTTTCAAATGTTTTTATATGTTATTTTTATTTATTCATTTTTATTAAATATTTTTACTTTACTTTTAGGGGCTTCGGGGGAAATATTTTTTTAGACTCCTGATATTTCACTTTTAAAATAGAAAAAGAAATTGAGGACACAGCGGGAAGGAGAGAAAGAACGGATGAACCGCTGTTTCGGCCAGAGAATGGCACTTTCGGCATTTTGCCGACATGTTTCGGCGGGCGATATATTGGTGCATCCCTAAAATTAATCATCAGGAAACTTCATTCTGTCCACAGGTATGTAAACTAAGGGACAAAACCTTGCAACAATAAAAGCTGAAATTTATCTATCAATCTATACAAAAAGAACCTGAAGTTGAAGCTCCAGTAATGTGGTGTTCCTCATTCAATGCAACCAAGGATGTTACATTGGTGAAACAGAACAGCTTTTTAAATCACTATCAAATAGTTGTATGACCACTCTCACCTCTGTGGCTCTACCTTACCCCGATTTCTATGTCATAGCCCCCTTTTCTCTGTCCCGCGTCTCCGACACCTGGGTGCGGGAATTGGTGTCCTGGGGCTACAAAATAGAGTTTCTGTCACGTCCCGTGGACAGGTTCTTTCCTTCCAACATCCGTCTCCCCCCACAGCGCTTAGCGGATCTTCGTGGCGCGGTGGCGGGTCTTTTGTCCCAAGGGGTGGTGGTTCCGGTTCCCTCCTCGGAAAGGTTCAGAGGTTTCTACTCAAACCTCTTTACGGTGCCAAAGAGGGATCGGATTCGTCCCATCCTGGACGTCAAGCGGTTGAACGTCTTTGTGCGCGTTCGTCGGTTCCGGATGGAATAGATCCGCTCGGTGGTGGCGTGTCTCCACCAGGGGGATTTCATGGCCTCCCTCGATATCAAGGATGCCTAACTTCACGTTCCGGTTTGTGTCTCCCACCAACACTACCTTCGCTTTGCGATGGGGGACGACCATTTCCAGTTTGTCGCTCTCCCCTTTGGTCTGGCGTCGGCACCTCGGGTGTTCACCAAGGTCTTGGCCCCGATCCTGGCCATGTTGCGTTGTCGGGGGATCTCAGTGGTGGGATACCTGGACGACCTCCTGTTGAAGGCGGAGTTGCGTTCTTCTCTGGTGACGGATCTGGCGATCGCCGTTCGGTCATTGGAGGAGTTCGGTTGGCTCCTGAACTTCCAGAAGTCTTACCTGGTGCCGACCACTCGCTTGGAGTATCTGGGGTTGATTCTGGACTCCACCTCGGCACGAGTTTTTCTGCCTCCCGAGAAGCTTCTGAAGCTTCGCTCGCATGTGGCGCTGTTGCGGGCGCGGCGGCGGTCGACGATCCGTTTTTGCATGCAGGTCCTGGGCCTCATGGTGGCTTCCTTCGAGGCGGTGCCTTACGCTCAGCATCACACGCGGGTTCTACAGAGGACCATCTTGTCGCTGTGGGACAAGTCCCCATTGTCGCTGGACCGGACGGTTCAGTTGTCTCGGGAGGCGAAGGCCTCCCTGGTTTGGTGGCTTCAGTCCCCGTCCCTGGTGTTGGGCAAGTCCTTCCTTCCCATTCACTGGCCGGTGGTCACCACGGATGCCAGCCTGTTGGGCTGGGGGGGCGTCCTGGATTTCTTGACGGCTCAGGGCCGTTGGTCGGCGGAGGAGTCTCGGCTTTCGATCAACGTGCTGGAACTTCGGGCGATCCGCCTCTCCCTTCTTCATTGGACGGACCGTCTTCAGGGACGGCCGGTCCGGGTTCAGTCGGACAACGCCACGGCCGTGGCGTATGTCAACCATCAAGGCGGCACAAGACGTGTGGCCGCGGCTCGGGAAGTGGAAAGCATTCTATCTTGGGCGGAGGTGCACGTTCCGGCTCTCTCCGCCGTGTACATTCCGGGTGTGGAAAATTGGCAGGCCGACTATCTCAGTCGCCAGTCGGTGGACTCGGGGGAATGGATGCTGCATCCGGAGGTGTTTCACCAGCTTTGTCTTCGCTGGGGGATCCCGGACGTGGATCTCCTGGCGTCTCGCCTCAATCGGCAGGTCGATCGGTTCGTGGCCAGGACCCAGGATCCTTGGGCGGACGCAGTGGACGCCCTGGTGGCGCCGTGGGATTGCTACGGTCTGATTTACGCGTTCCCTCCACTTTATCTGTTGCCGCGTCTTCTTCGCAGGGTCGCGGTAGAAGGCGTCCCGGTCATCCTCGTAGCTCCGGATTGGCCGAGGAGGACGTGGTACGCAGATGTGGTTCGGTTAGTGGCGGACGTCCCCTGGCGCCTGCCGCTCCGCCCGGATCTCCTGTCTCAGGGCCCGGTGTTCCATCCGTCTTTACCGTCGCTAGCTTTGATGGCGTGGCTGTTGAGAGCCAGGTGTTGAGGGATCGTGGTCTCTCGGATGCGGTCATCTCTACGATGTTGCGGGCTCGCAAGCCTGTGTCACGTAGGATTTACCATCGCACGTGGAAGGCTTATTTCACCTGGTGTGAGTCGGTGGGTTTTCTGACTCGTTTGTTTTCCGTTGCCAGAATCCTTGCCTTTTTACAGCGTGGTGTGGATCAAGGATTGGCCTTGAGTACGATCAAGGGCCAGATTTCGGCCTTGGCTGTCCTTTTTCAACGACCAATAGCCTCCAAAGCCTTCGTTCGCACTTTCGTGCAGGGGGTTACGTGTATCGTTCCTCCTGTTAGCTCCCCGTTGCCGCCGTGGGATTTGAATCTGGTGCTCTCGGTGTTGCAGGATTCTCCTTTTGAGCCTCTGCGTGAAATTCCGATTCTGACTCTGTCTCAAAATGTGGCCTTTTTGGTGGCGGTCACCTCGGTCCGCAGGGTTTCGGAATTGGCGGCCCTCTCTTGCTCGTCCCCGTTACTGGTCCTGCACCAGGACAAGGCGGTTTTGCGGCCTCGGCCGTCTTTTTTGCCGAAGGTAGTTTCGGCTTTCCATCTCAATGAGGACATTGTCTTGCCTTCCTTGTGTCCAAAACCCGTCCACAGGAAGGAGCGGGCGCTACATTGTCTGGACGTGGTCCGTGCCATCCGTGTTTATTTGAGTGCTACGGCTGCGTTTCGGGAATCGGATTCCCTGTTTGTGGTTGCGGATGGCCCTCGGAAGGGCCAGGCTGCCTCGTCGGCCACCATCTCTCGATGGATTCGCGACACGATCTCTCGAGCGTATGCCATTAAGGGGCGTGAACCTCCTTTTTCTGTTACGGCCCATTCTACACGGGCTGTTGGGGCATCTTGGGCTTTTCGTCATGGTGCCTCCGTTTCTCAGGTCTGTAAGGCTGCGACTTGGTCTTCTGTTCACACCTTTGCCAAGTTTTATAAGGTGGATGTTTTGGCATCTGCGGATGCTGGTTTGGGGCGCAAAGTGTTGCAGGCGGCCGTTTGAGGGGATTTTTTTGTTTTGTTGGGTTTGTTGTTTCTGTTGGCCCACCCCTCTTTTTTGGTACTGCTCTGTGACGTCCCTACAGTACATGATCTCCGATCTGTTCCCTGTGTCCTTCAATGAACGGGAGAGAAAATAGGATTTTGGTACTCACCGTAAAATCCTTTTCTCTCCGTTCATTGAAGGACACAGGGCCCGCCCCTCTATGTGGGTGTGTACTCCTTTACTGCTTGTTACTAAACTGGAGACTTGTCAGCAGGTGGGGGGTTTGGCCACCGGCAGGGGCCGCCCCTAGGCTGTAATTGGTCTTTAGTTTTTTTGTGCCTAGCGTCCTTCTCCTGCAGGTGGCGATATTACCCTACAGTACATGATCTCCGATCTGTTCCCTGTGTCCTTCAATGAACGGAGAGAAAAGGATTTTACGGTGAGTACCAAAATCCTATTTTCTACTTTTTATCTGTCTTAAAGGAGTCCCATAAAGGCACAGCATATACTATCCTGTTAAAACATCAGGAATAGTATTGGAATACATTGAAGATTTGTTTTTGATAATGCAATCAAAGCTTACTTGAAAAAAATCTCTTTCCTGGTGCCTTCATGGCAGCATACAAACGATAAGCTCCGCCCCTTATCCCTACCCACAGGACCAGTAAAAATCTATAAAAAAGAGAGAGAGAGAGACTCCCCCTGCATTTAACGGACAGTCCAGGCATCAAGTCCTAGGGATAAGGGGCGGAGCTTATCGTTTGTATGCTAGTGCCTTGGATAGACACCAGGAAAGGAAAATTACTGGTAAGTATGATACAATTTTCCGTTTTTATGTAGTGAGTGCTGCCTTCTATCTGCCCATCACTGTCACCAACTTCCTGGATTCCCAGTGCGCTTTGTATCTCTTTCCCTGCTGCTTGATGTGATTCCATCTCCATTTCTCAAGACTACATAGCCCATGATGCATTGCTTCCAGCAAGCAATGATAACATTACATTGTTCAGACATAGAGTTGTAGTTCAGACTCTGTATTGTGACACAAGGAAGTGCATATTGACAGGGCTGAGTGAAATTGTGTCAGTGCAATACTGTGGGCACCTTCAATAAGTAAGTCTACAAACTTCTAGATGAATGGAAATAGGAAATTCAATACAGAAATACAGATTTATTTTTCATTTTTGACCAGATATGTTTTGTAACTTGGCCATAAGCTGGTAGATTTTGGTAGGAATGTTCATATGAAAAATCTCGTTAGAACACTTGATAATGCCATCATAGACTTAACAAATGTCCTTCGAAATTTCATTTGATTTTAACATTTGTGTTTGAAATGAATGGAGTTTTATTGGAAAAAAAAAAACACACTCACTGTTAGAATTCTGTTCATCTGCCAAAAAATGTCCATCCTGCGCCATCAATTTATTTGTCACTATGGTCCAAAATGATCATCGATTTGGCCCCATTTACTATTACATAATCGGGCAAACGTTCCAAAAACAATTTTTTGGGAATTATATTCTACTGGTTTATGGGCAGCTTTTATTAAACTGTATGTGTGTGCGTCTGTCTGCGTGTTATCTGTTTTTTTCTAAACCTTTGTGTACTGCTTGGACCGAAAAGAAGAGTGGTAGACCTGCGAAAGTTTGTCCTAAAAATTTAGCTGTTAGTGCAACTAAAAAAAGTATCACTGACATTTGTAAAAATGGTTAACCCCAAGCATCACTTAGGGCAGCCATTTTTACAATTCCAATGCTCAGAGTTAAAGGAGAATTATGAGGCGAGTGATTTTCACTCAGCCTCATAATCTGAGCCAACCTGTGACAATGAAACTGTCACAGGTCGGCTCAGTAGATCGGGAAGTGAGCGAACACATACCGTACTCTCTCATTTCTCGATCTATCCCTGCAGAGAGAAGTGACTGTCACTCACGGCTCCCTGCAGGGATTCCCCCCGCTCCGATCCTCCAGCACTGACTGTGGAAACGGACGGGGGAGGGGGCGGGCACAGCTGGCTCTGCCTCTGGATAGGCAGAGCCAGCTGTCAATCCCGCAGCTGGGTGGATATAGACAGTATTGTCAGGATCCGTCCTGGCTGCGGCAGGAGAACGCTAGTTTGTGTTCTCCCGTGACCCTTAGGAGAACTATGGGGAAAAGCCCTGACCCCATAGTTTTCCTTTAATGCCCAGGAGGCCAACATTATTCAGATGGCAAGTGGAGGAGGATCACTGAACTGTCTATACTTGATTTGTGAAGAAGCAGTGCAGGGAAGACATCAGGGGTCTAATACCCCTGATGTCTACATAACGAGGACCTATCCTCATTATGTAGATGTAGGGTCTCTCAGTTCCCTTGTAATAGTTATAAAGTTAAGCGTAACAAAAAAATGTTTTCATAATAAAGTCTAATAAAATATATATGGTTTTTTTTAATGTAAAGGACCCTCCCATGCACACACATACACATGAATATTCATACCTTTGACACACGTTTGTATGTAGATGGTAATCGGGTAATGCATTCTAGCTCCATTATTTATAATTAACTCTAAACTGATGAACTGTAAAAGTTGTTAATGTGGCGTCTGTAATTTTAAGGCCTATCATATTATTTTATATGATACATTATTATGAGGCCTGGTATCTATTAAAATTGTGTATTTGTGTGCAATAAATTTGAATGTATTTTTTTACTGAAAATAAACAATTAAAGTGACATTAAAGTCAAAAACTTTTTTCTCTCCCTCCAATGTAATTAAAGCACTTACCTTAAATAATGTTTCTTAATCCGATCTTCTTCTTTTCTGTCCTTTTCATCTGTCCCTCCATCGCTGCTTTGGGTCTCCGATCCAGCGCTGACTCCTCTGTCCTTGCTGGCACTTCCTGTCCCACGGTGTCTGCATGCGGGTGCACGCGTCTATAGACTTACCTTGTGTCTCTCCTCGTTTCCTGGCCGAAAATCCGAACTGCGCATGCGCCCGCCCCAAGAAGCTTTGCGGCCGCCCGAGCATTTTCGGATTTTCGGATGGGAGCGCGCGGCGGGGACAGGGGTAAGTTTAAACCGCTTTTAAAGCGTTTTTTTTTTTTAAAAACAACTTTTTGCATATATCTACTGCTTGCTAGCAGTAGATATATGCAAGAAAACTGAGGGTTTAGAAATCCTTTAAAAAACATATGTGCAAAATGTGACAAAAATTTGCAGCTACCATCTTTTTTTCTGCTTTTCTCTGCTTTTCTGCTTTCAGAAAAGATATCATGTTTTAGTGTTTTAAGTCATTTTCATGCCCAAAATGTGCACA
The DNA here is from genome assembly GCF_000935625.1 of Nanorana parkeri. Lineage (NCBI taxonomy): Eukaryota > Metazoa > Chordata > Amphibia > Anura > Dicroglossidae > Nanorana > Nanorana parkeri. Next base: position 337,649 of record NW_017306477.1, on the reverse strand, counting down.
ATTGTTCAGGTGGCTTAATATGAATATGAAATGAATATGTTAAAATGTCTTGCCTTGCAGCAAAATTCAAGGTAACACTATTTGGTAGACTTCAACCCTATTTAAAAATGTGAGGGGAAAAAAGGTGAGAAAAAAAAGTTACTTACCTCACACAAGGATTCCAGCGTCCTTGCTCAGGAATTAGTGATGTCACTTCCGGTGAGATCTTGGAAAGCCTGACATTCCGAAATCTTGGAAGAATGCCCTCTTGCGCTGTGCTGTGGATTACTGCATTTTTCTTCCATTGCAAATGCACTTTTTACTGCTATTTTAATAAGGTTGGTTCCTGTACTGAAGTTCTAGAATCAGGTGGTGCACTAAGGGGCAGATTTATAAACCTTCCACCAGTGGCGGAACTATCGCCATAGCGACCCAGGTGGCCGCTAAGGGGCCCGAGGCATGCCGTGCGGTCCGCCTGTTGCTATGGCTTTGCAGGCTGCTGGCTGTCACTGGCAGCTGTGAGGAGGAACGCGCCGCTGTCAGTGATCTGTGCAGTGACACGTTCCTTATCACAGCTGCTGCCGTAGAGACCTGGCCCGGTGGAGGAGGCGGGGCCCATCGGTGACCACGGAGGAGGCAGGGCCTGGCGGTGGAGGAAGTTGACAGCGGATCGGGGCTGACAGATAAGAGGCGTGCAGGGGTGTGACCAGCACACCTGAGACCCTGCAGAGCCCACCATATAGAGCCGTTGGTGGACATTGCAGGGTCAGTCTCAGGTGAGCTGTGTGGGATCTCAGGTGGGCTCTACAAGGGGTGTAACTAGGAATCACAGGGCCCCATACAAAATTTTGCTATGGGGTCCTGTGATTTCTAGTTACGCCCCCGTCTTCTACCCAGCGTATATAGCCAGGCAAATGCTGTTTGCTCAGCACTACTGCCACTAGATGAAGCCAAGGAGCATAGGAAATGTATTTGCTCCTTAGCACCACCTAGTGGTGGTATTGCCGTGAGAATGGCATTCTCCCAGCTATACACTGGGTGGAATATTTATGAATCAGCTGCAATGTATTACTTATTGTACGTATTTATACAGTGCTGATGATTTTCGCAGCACCTTACATAATGTATATTTACATCAGTCCCTGCCCCCACGGAAATTACAATCTAAGTACCTTATCTCACATGCATACATACACGCACACACATAGCAGGGCCAATTTAGCTAGTGTGGGAGGGAAACCGGAGTTTCTACACAAAAGCACAGGGAGAGCGTGCAAACTCCTTGCAGATAGTGTCCTGACTGGGGACACCAGAGCCGCAAGGCTAGAGTGCTAACCACTACCCCACCAAGTATTATTTTAAAGCTGGCCAAACACTAGTCAAATTTTCAATGCAGTACCACCCTGTCCAGCATATGTCAATTTCAATTGACTTATGTTGAAGGAGGCTGTCGGAAAAATTTTGGCCAAACTGTGATTTGTACAGGTTTTCTGACCCCCGCTGTCATAATAAAATAGACCAGTAGTTGAAATTTCCCCATCCAGGCTGTTAGCGTGGATTGGAGAATCAAACATTTTTCCATAACTCTGTATGACCAGTTTAACATTTTAGACATCGTATAATGATGCTCTTATTATAATCATCATCATCATTTTATTGCAGTTGTTAGTAATTATAACAAGATCATGCCTGCTCACAGGAATTATAATAAACAGTGTCAGAGATCCAGCATTCCTAGGTTACTTTAGCTCCGTCAGAAGCAGAAAAGGAGAAGAGATCATGAAGGACAGGGAGATAACAAAGTGTTATCACAAAGCAGCCAAGAACTGCATTCACTGAACAAAAGCCCAGAGCCTTGTATACAATACAAGCAGACATAAAAATCTGAAGGTCAGCAAGAATAGATAATTTTAAAGTGCAACCTCACAACTTTGAGATTTCCTTTTTTCTTCTCCTTGTGCTATATCAAAATCTAACAAGGCTTTTTTTTTTCCCTATTATCAGACATAGACTGTACAGTACACTGCTGAGGTTTGGAAGAAGAAAGGAATAGGGACAAATGGCTCCTGGAATACACTTAAAGGGATACTGTCACTTCACCCTGAATGGGCAAAGTGATCTATTTAAAGAAAAATGCAACATACAGTGCCTGGCCGTAAAGGAATAGGGACAAATGGCTCCTGGAATACACTTAAAGGGATACTGTCACTTCACCCTGAATGGGCAAAGTGATCTATTTAAAGAAAAATGCAACATGCAAAAAAGTCACACACTCTAATATTTTGTTGGATCGCCTTTAGCTTTGATCACGTCACGCATTCGCCGTGGCATCCTTTCCATAAGCCTAAATAATGTCACAACATTTATTTTTATCCAGAGTTGCGTTCATTTTTCACCAAGATCTTGTAGTGATGATGGGAGAGTTGGACCACAGTTTAAATAATTCTCCAGCACATCCCAAAGATTCTCAATGGGGTTAAAGGAGAATTATGAGGCGAGTGATTTTCCCTCAGCCTCATAATCTGAGCCGACCTGTGACAATGAAACTGTCACAAGTCGGCTCTGTAGATCGGGAAGTGAACGAACACATACCAGAGCTCGCTCACTTCTCGATCTATCCGTGCAGAGAGCTGTGACTGTCACTCACGGCTCCCTGCACCTCTCGATCCTGTCACGGCTCTCTGCCATGACAGGGGGAGGGGCTGGATTCCCCCCCCCCTCCCCTGTCCGAACCTCCAGCGCTGACTGGCGGAACGGACGGGGGTGGGGGCGGGCATAGCTGGCTCTGCCTCTGGATAGGCAGAGCCAGCTGTCACTCACGCCGTTGGGTGGATCCAGACAGCATTGTCGGAATCCGTTCTGGCTTGCGTCGTCTCAGTATACTGCGAGCTACAGCTTTGGGTGACGGGAGGGCGCTTGTTTGTGTCCTCCCGTTACCCTTAGGAGAACTATGGGGAAAAGCCCTGACCCCATAGTTCTACTTTAAGGTCTGGACTCTGTGGTGGCCAATCCATCTGTGAGAATGATGTCTCATGTTCCCTGAACCACACTTTCACGATTTGAGCCCAATGAATCCTGGCATTGTCATATTGGAAAATGCCTGTGCCATCAGGGAAGAAAAAATCCATTGATAGAAATACCTGGTAATTCAGTATATTCAGGTAGGCAGCTGACCTCATTTTTTGGGCACATAGCATTGCTGAACCTAGAACTGAGCAACTGAAGCCACCACAGATCATACACTTACCTATTTTCTTAGCTGTATCCAGGCAGGCAGTGTAGTTCTAAACCCAATCACTAAAATCTGAAATAAGCTTTAACATTTTAGGTTGCATTTATCATATTAAAGTGTGAGCGCAGCCAGGTGATTTTTGAGGCTTTTTTTGCACATTTGTTTATGTGTTTTCAAGCTTTTTGAAGCACTATCTGTACTACGGGAGCAGAATGGGGTATTTTTGGCCCTTTAGACCTTTAAATATGCACATGCACTTTTGAAGCGTTTTTCAGGCACTCTCATTCAAGTCTATTGGGTCAAAACGCTTGATTCTGCCTAAAAAAATAAACTGATGTACTTTTTGGATCTATGGATATTTTGCTACAAGCGACAGAATGCAGATCGCACATGCGCACAGAGACCATATATACTTTTAAATGGGAATGACATGAAAACAAGTGTGACCCTGCGCTTTTGAAGTATTTTTCAGGCACTCCTATAAAACATTTTGAAGATCATGTACTTTTCTGAACTACAGATGTTTTACTACAAGAGACACAACGTTTAGATGAGAATAGAGTCCTTTGAAAACAATAATCTTGTTGAGCATTGTAGCGCTTAGGCAATCTAGCTACAAAATGCTCATATTTTATTAAAATAATACTCGATCCCTGTGTTAGATTGTAATAATACTCTGTCCATTTCTTCCAATTATTCCTGTGTTGTCACCCTTTCACACACTCCCTCAATGGAGATTATAAACAAGCATGCCAACCAGGGCCGGGTTTGCCTCAAGGCCACCGAGTCCCGGCCGGGAGCAGAGGGGCAGCAGGGGTGTGATATCTCCCGACGCAGTTCCATGTGCCTCATGGAGTTGTTTTCTACATTTAGCCCTGCTTCGGGCAAGCAGGGCTAAATGTAGAGCGGGGAAGCTGCTTGTTTGTTTACAAGTGATCTCGGGGATGTCGCCGAGATCACTTGTATGCAGCCTGCAGGTTCGTCCTCCCCTCCACCCCCCTCCCCCATGTCTACCTCTCTCCTCGCTGGCTCCATCCTCCCCCCTCCGCTTTGTACCTCTCTTTGCCGGCCGAAGATCCTCAGGATGGAGAGCGGGGAGCAGAGCGGAGAACGTCCCTCTCCGCTCTGCTCTGTGTAAACAGTGAGAGGGGAGAGCACTTGCAGCCTTCCCCTCTCACCTGTCACTGGAGTTCCAGTCCAGTGCTGTGCTAGAACTCCTGTATTGGAAGTGACAGGTTCAATAAAGAGAACCTGTCACCTCCACATGCTATCACACAGGGGCTTGTTATTAGTGGAGATGAGAACCAGGAGGCTTATTGAAGAAACCACATTATAAGGATCCTTGTGGATTTTTGTGCTACAACGCTTAGTCATGAGGCTAGCCTTATGATTAAGAACTGTAGCGTGAAACATGTCAAGGGACTTTTAATAGCTGTTATATGCTTTCTTCAATAAACCTCCTGGTTCTCATTTCCACTCGTTGACACTGTGGGGCTGATTTATTGAAGAAAGCGCATACCAGCAATCAAACGTTCCCTGTGTAATTATGCGCTATGCCGCTTAGTCATAAGGCTAGCTGTATGACTAAGCGCCGTAGTGTAAAATTCCACCAGAATTGTAGATTGCTATTATGCACTTTCTTCAATAAACCTCCCGGCTCTTATCTCCACTCGTTGACTTCATTTGCGGTTATGTATTTGGCTGGCTACACACTGAGCGATCTTTGGACAGTTCTTGATGAACCAGCCGATATTCACTCAGTGGGTGGCCCTGTCTGCCGCCTCAAGCCCTAAATCCTTTGATTGAAAAATCAAAAGAGCCAGGCAGAAAATTGACGGGTGAACAGCACCTGCACGCAAATGCAGGTGCTGCTCAGGTATGTTGACTGACAAGATACAATAACTGCCGCGGGAGATTCTTCCATACACTATGCTTAGAAAGGGGGACTGTATGTAGGGAATTATTATCCTCCTGCCATGCAACCAGCCACAGGGATCACAAAGAAATACTTTTATCCAGGAGAAACATACTTGCAAGCCCAGCTAATCCTGCCTTGTCCTTTTTTCCCTGCCGCTCTTCCACTGAAAACAGCACTTCATCGGGAGGTTGCAGTCTCTCAAAATCTTGCAGTCGACCCTCCTATGGCACGATGCCAGGTGAATGAAAATTCATCTGGAACTGTGGGGAAGTCTCCTGTGACACCAAAGTCACATATTCCAGGAGGCTGCAGGAGGAGGCTTCATGTCATGTACCTTGATGGGAGCCTGAGATGACAAGGGCGGCCCCTCTTGCTGCTGTAGTCCGGGCACCCCTGATAGTGGGACAGAGAGTGAAGGGATAAAAGAGTGGCATGAGTGGCGGCGGGTTATGATGCCGCTGAGATAAACAGAACTGGTGGATACAGACATCTGGATCCTGGACGTGGCAAGGAATGCCAATCACTAGAGAGTGATATCAGCAGTGGTCAGACAGGATGGCACCAGCACAGCAGGCAGAGACGGAGTCAGGAATAGGCCGGGTCGGTAACTTGCGGGCAACGCAGTACAAGGGCAGCAGTCATAGACAGAGTCAAGCACAGGCTCAGTTGGTAACTTGTGGGCAGCAAGTTATAAAGGCAGAAGATCCATCCTGTCTGACGGACACCCGGGCCCGCACGGATGTGTAGTTCAGGTGTTCTTATGACAGCGTCCGACCGCGTCCTCCCATAGGAAAGAACAGGCTGCTGCATGCAATCACACGCAGCACCTGTCTCTCCCGGGAAATGGCCCGATACAGCGCGCACGCCGTACGGACGTGCACGGTCCCAGTTTACGCTGTGTGATTGAGGCCTAAGAAATATAAGTAACCCCCATGTCAAAACAATGCTTACAATACCTTGTTCCAGTAACATATTAGTGCATGTTCAGGACCTCACAAAGCTGCAGTCTATCATCCAGGAAGAGCATTTCATGCATTTTAGCTCATTATATCATTCAGCACGAGCAAATTTTAGCAATCAGCGAGAGAATATCAAACTGCACGTTATATCATATCACAGCTGCATATTATATATCATGACGAAATAGAAAATTATATCAGCCAGTAAGAGTATAGCAAACCAGAACAATATATGATATTGCACTACAGTTATCTATTTTATAACATGCCGAAGTGGAAAATTTTGTCAACCAGCAAGAGACTACCAGACCGGTAAAACCGGTATCACATCAAAACTGCATTTTTTTATTTCATGCTAGAGCAGCACATTTTATTACCCAACAATGCACAATATATCAGCCAGCAAGGGAATAATAAAAAAAAGCCATTCACCTTGGGAGGCTGAACGAGAGAAACCAATGGATTCCACCATCCATGCTAAACAACGTGGCTGAAGGAATCTCCCCTTCTAGATATTGTATTGTGGCAGTGAGTGGCAATGCCACGCAAGATGCTGGCGACACGGGCACCCAGGACTCTCAGCCAGAGGGGCTGAAAGGTTCCAGAATATTAATAGATTTGCAGGGAAGAAGCTGGCCTTTTAGATTCTTCCATCTTTTCTGGATTGTAGCTGGGATCTGAAACTCTGGAGATTTCTAAAGCGGCCCATACACCTGCCGATTATCGTACGATAATCGTGGGAAATCCCGCAATCGTATGATAATCGGCAGGTGTATGGAAGGTGTGCGACCATTTCTACTGTACGGTTGCACGTCTTTTGTCTCCCGAGCACGCTTGAAAACCCGCCAAGAATCGTACAATTGTCGGCGGGTTAGTGGCGTTCTTGCGAGACAAATGCCGAACGGGCCGGTGTGCGCAAGCTCACACTGCCCGCTCAGCATTGCAGTCATCGGAAGCCCTCCCCTCAGCGGGGCAGGCTTTCGATGATCGCAAGTACGATCTGCCTATCCAAGATGAGCAGATCGTACAAGCTTTTAATTACCTTACAACCATCGCAAGACGAAAGTCGTGCGATGGTTGTAAAGTGTATGGCCAGCTTAAGAGTTCAGGGTGGGATGAAATCTCCAGTCCTGAGGTCAGGGGTTGCCAGTGATCAGGTGGCTAAAGGTGCCACTCTCAATGTGCAAATATTAATCCAAAGATTGGTAATTAATAAACATATGTATATGTGTGTGTGGGTAGTCAAGATTTGACTAAGTCTTTTAAAGTCTTAAAACCTTTACATTTATGGGGTGTTAAGACTTTAAAAGACTTACCGTATTTTGCGGTCCATAAGACGCACCGGACCATAGGACGCAGGGAGGTCCGGCGTGCCTTATGGAGCACTCAACAGACTGTAGCTTCTGTCACAGCTTCTATGACAGAAGCTGTGACAGAAGCTGCAGTTAGTGACCGCTGAGACAGGTGGCGCTGTGATTACAGCGCCACGGTCTCAGTGATCACACAGAGCAGACGAAGAACGTCCGTTCTTCGTCTGCTCTATGGTGATCTCGATTGTCGCCGCTACTCGATCGCTGCCGCCGCTGCTCGGCTTCTTCGTTCTTCGTCTGCTCTATGGTGATCTCGATCGTCGCCGCTGCTTGGTTTTAATACGGTTTTAATACGATCTAATGAGATCACTCGTATTAAACGAGCAGCGGCTCCTACTACTCGCCCGGCGCCCGAAACTGCATGTCTCGGGTGTCGGGATTCGCTCCATAAGACGCAGGCACATTTTCCCCCTCCTTTTGGGGGGAAAAAAGTGCGTCTTATGGAGCGAAAAATACGGTAGTCAAATCTTGACTACCCACACACACATATATACAGTATATGTTTATTAATTACCAATCTTTGGATTAATATTTGCACATTGAGTGTTGCATTTGATTGTTATGATACTTTTTTATTTGTTACATGTTTATTTACACATGACACATACTTTTATATTCTCTTACACGCTTTTAGATTTTAAACACAGGTTTTATATTTTATATATATTTGGTACATTTTTTACAAACCACTGAACAGTTTTTTTGACATTTATTTTGGACTAATATCCTTTTACACACTGCCAGTTTTTTCACTTTATTTATATAGATGTCATTGACACTTTTTGATACATCCTTTACATTGTTACTCACTTTTTCATTTGTATGCTCCAAACCTTTGATCATAACGTTCTGATCTCTCACATATCCATCAACAAAGGATGGTTAGCGCTGTACCATTTAAACACACCATTGCGGAAATAGCTACCTTCAACTGCTTCCACAGAAGCAAATATGACCATCCGTTAACTTCTGTAGCACTTGAAACTTGTAAACACATATCTTTCATTATCCCCATTGCACTAGAACCCAACAGGTTAGTAAGGTAACCCCTAAATCAGCAGCGTAATAGCTTTGGAAAGTTCTCCTGTGCAGGGAAGAAACATTGCAGGTCCAGGTGAGGGGTGGGATGTGAAGAGCTGTGCCCGTAGCTGCCCTGCCGGCATCTCTTGTTCACAGGAGCACATTGTGGTGGACAGGTACGTGGACCGGAAGCATGATGCCTCTTTAACTCCGTCTCTCCCTTTCATGCTATCAAGAAACAGCACTGGGGAGGAAACCTGAAGAAAGAAAGCTGCTCTGTGCAAATCTGGCCAGTGGGGTCGCAGGTCCTAGACTCGTGGTTCGTGGTACCTAACAATGCTATCTGTGTCTTCCTATCCAATGTGGTCACAGACACAAAAAAAATCTGACAGAAGGCCTAATCCATGTTCACTCCATTATTAAAGGGTCAGTCCACCTAAAAGTGACATGATAGGTATAGGTAGAGTCTGGTGGGCTAAGTCATCACCTGTACATTTTCAGGCTCCATTTTGTTAGTGTAATATTATGCTTAATGAAACATATTATGGAATGTATCTCACAAGTAAGACTGTTTAGTATATATGGTATAAGATAAGGCACACTACCAGAAGTAAATGATATGACACTTAAAGTGACAGGTTAAAGATATTCCACTATACGATCACATTCTATATGTATATTAAAGGAAAACATGCATTCTGTTAAATATAGTTATAGACTTTAAAACATTTAATATACACTTAAACACATGATTTGTCACTTGTTCATGAGACAAAGTTGCAAGTTACTCTTTTTAGTAGGGTGTTAGCTGTTATCTTAAAGTCATTGGAGAAAATTGCCATTCTAGGAGTTTTTAGTTTATCTAAACACGGACACTTGCTATGTACACGTGAGGATCAAATAATGCTGAATAAGGATTTTGAATTCTGTTAAACTGAAACAATGATGTAAGCTTAATTCTTATCTTGATCTGTAGAGCTATAACAAATGTATGAACTAGAGTGGGGTTGGAATTGGCCTGACAAACTAAGGCCTTTCCCACACGCGTGTGTCAAATAAACCTTTTAACCGATTTGGATCTACTCACAGACTGTTGCTGCTTTTCTCTCAAATTTTACCCTATTCAGGAGGGGGACGGCCGGGGGGAACAATTGCAGACAGAGTCTGGAGCAAGTGCCTATGGCAAACAATCAGCATCTCTCTTCAGTTTGCTCAGGTAAGATTTGAAAATGAGAGATAGAAACTGATTGGTTGCAGTGCAAATCTGCTCCAGATTTTGTCTTCTCCAGTTAGTTTTGATAAATTCCCCCCAATGAGTTCAACCCTTATAATAACTATAAAACCAGGAAAAGATGCCCCCAGTCAAAAGGCTTTGGGCTTAGTAGGAAGGAGGGCTTTTAGGGCAACTGTGGGAGGCAAATATGATATGTATAAAATCACACAACTTTATTTAGACCAACAAAATACATAAAAATATACAAATACACACACTGGTGCTCAGCCTAAGCTTCAACGGTATTATCATCGTATACTCATATGAGGATGATGTGGTCAAGAGAGTCCGTAGATGGAATCAACAATGCACCAGTGTTGTAGGATATCCTCTACGTGTTTCGCCACATCTGTGGCTTCCTCAGGAGGAACACATTCCAACAATGTGGGTTGTTGTGCCCATATATGTGAGTATAGCAGCAATTGTCATCCAAACAAAATGTATGGACAGGATTGGAGGGGCCCAAAGCCCACGACTTTTGTCCCCCCTCCCTAAGGAGCCGCAGGAAGGGGCTTCTCAATGCAATGCCAGCTTATCATGGCTGGTGGGAGGGGCTGTACATAGCTTCCTGTAGACTTAACAGCACCTTGCCTCGATACTCCTCTCAAGAGCCCTCAGCCCTGATGCAAGTGGTGGGCTAGTTCTTGGGAGGAGTTATGCGAACATCAAAATGCCTTGATGGGTGGATGTCAGATTTGCATGTAGACTGTCCTAGGTAACACCCACATGTGATGCTGAGCCTCTATGACTGAAAGAACTCAAATCCAATGAATTAAAGGGATGGACCAGGGACAGTCAGGCCAGGGAAGAAAGGTGATGCTGGATGTCCTCCTGCTAGGAAATAGGTGGGTTCTCTCTGATTACAACGCAGGGCTGCTTCAGGGATGCATTAGAAGTTGCAGCATATTGGATGGGGCCCATTCATACAACATCATCTAGCCCGGGGGTAGGCAACCACCATACTCCAGCTGGCGTGGAACTACAAGCTCCATGAGGCATTGCAAGACTTTGGTGGTTGCAGGCATATCTACCAGAGGCAGTAGAATGATGGGATTTGTAGTTTCACCACAGCTGGAGTGCCAAGGTTGCCTACCCCTATTATAGCCCTTTCCTTCCCCAGCTTGACTGTCCCTCGCCCACCCGGATCATTTTATTGGATTTCAGTTCTTTCAATCATGGATGCTTAGCATCACATGTAGGAGGAACCTGGGCCATTCTTTTTTTTTCAGTTAGCAATGTACAGCCTCTCCCACCAGCCATGATGTGCCTGCATTCCATAGAAAAGCACAGAGATCCAGTGATTACATGAGGAGCATTACCATGTTGATGAATGG